>NC_056735.1:371362873-371662873 GCF_019279795.1 Protopterus annectens
TGCCAAGCCATGGATGAGCTTCCTATTCCCCATCCAATTGTCCAAGTTACACTTCAATTGGGTTAGGGAGGAACTCTGCTTCACATGGATGAGAAGCCTGTTCCAGAGACAGGGAAGTCTTCTAGGATACACACCTGTCTCTCCAGCAGGTCCTATTTATATCACAGGCAAGGTTTAAGTTTTTAGAACAGGCAATTCTTGTGTTGTTTTGTGGATAAGCAGGCGGTCCAAAGTGGGGTCTAACAATGCCTTACATGCCAGGCACAGATCTCCCCTCAACAGCCTGTAGGAGACGCAATACAGGGATATGGCCTTGACATGGTCTGCATAGGAATTTTTCTTACGCCCTGTATTCTGTATTCTTTTAGTGAGGAACCTCTATGGATGTTCCATTTGTTGGACATACCTGGTTAGGCACATATCAAAGAGGAAGTCATGCTCAATGACAGGTCTGATGAATACATTGGAACAATGACTTCATTGGACCTAGATGCCATACTTTTGTTTATAAGTTGTGCAGCATAGAATGACTTCCTCACTACTGCCGACACATAATGGTCAAAGGCTAGATTACGGTCTGTGTGTGTCCCTAAGTCTCTGACTACTGAGTCAACTCTTAGGGGGTATGTTGTCAATATGACAGTTACCAGGGGTGGATGACTTCCCAGCGGATACTACTGACAAAAAGGCACAGGGCCGATCCCTAAGGGACTCCACTTGTGAATGGCCCTTTTGGGGAGGTGGACTCCCCAGTTTTACTTTTATGAGTCCTGTCTGTGAGCAAATACATTGGCCAGGTCAAGGTAGGTAGTGTGAACCATTTTACCCTCATCCATTGCTTTGGTGACCTTCTCAAAGAAGTCCACCACGTTGAGAAGGCATGACCTGCCCTTGATGAAACCAAACTGGGTTGGGTCCAGTGTCTGCAGGTTTACTAAATCATTTCTGGTAATTTCCTGATAATTTCTTTTATGGCTTTGCATTTACGACTACTGAGATTTATGAGTGTGTAGTTTCCAGGGTGTGAAGATGACCTACCTTTGTGCAGAGGGATGACTGTTACTTTTCTCCATTTATGAGGCACGAAGCCTGTTTAGAGGCTAAAGCTAAATAACAATTCCTGAGGGCCTGATAGGTCATATTTCATGCTATTTAGAAAGTATCCTGGGATATTGTCTGGCCTCACTGACGCAGTGTTCTTGGCCTTAGAGAGAGCATTAAGGACCTGTTCCCTAGTGACAGCAGGGGGAGTTATATTTGATGGTATTTGCTAAGGGAAGGTTGAGGGGAAGATAGAGGTAAAGCTGGAGTTGAATTTGTCGGCGACTAGGTTTGCTATATCATCTGGCTCAATATAGGTGTCTCTATTTACAATGAGCTCTGTATACAATTGTCTGTTGCCTTTGAGATTATGGGCATGGTTAAAGAATGCCTTGTGGTTGTCCTTGGCCTGGGAGGCCAAATTTACCTTGAATTTGGATCTGGTAGACTTTATTTGTCCCTGAGTTGCTTGTTCAGTTTTACGACAGAGCTTTTATCCTGCGGGATGCTACACATCAATGTTTGACATGCTTTTTTTCCTCCTGTTACAGCCTATTGAGTTTGTGATCCCACCAGGGTGTCTTTTTTTTTTTGATTTATTAACATGCTTGTATAGGGTTTCTGTGAATAGTTCTGCATAGGCGGCAGTGTTCTCTGGGTTTGTGGGGGCTTGAAATTTTGCCAAGTTATCACTTAGTAGCAGGAAGTTAGCCTTAGAGTAGTTCCTGAATATTTCCAGGTTAGCAGGGGTCCAGGTTTTATTTTTACTTTAAAGGAGACCATTTTGTGGTCTGACCTTTGAGAATTTTCTCAAGAAAATTCCAATCCTCTGCTGCATATTTTAAATATAGAACAGCAAATACAATAGTTATGAGAATAACGGGGGTGGGCTCATAAGCCATTAATGGAGAATGCTACTAATATGATTTGGACCATTGTAGGTGAACCTAGATTTATTTTTAAAAACAAAAAATGACTGAAGAGACAGCTTTACTATACGGAATATACTTCAACTAAGGGGTAGGTAGTACAACAGGCATGGCTAGGATGCACAGCTGTTCAAGATGCTATTGTATGCATTTAGATCCTTTAGTTAATTTTGTCCACCCGGTTACAAAGAAGGACTATAAGTTTAGGGTGACAGCAGATTGCCGTAGTAGGGACTTGATATATTTGGCCAAGTGCAGGACATGAGTGTTTTTATATAGGTAAAACGAACTGGTCACTTATGGAGAGGATGAGGGAACACCTATATTGTATGCAGAATTTAGATGAACGTAATGCCTTAGCCAAACATTTTATTGAGTGTGGTAGTGGACATACTTTTGGTTTTAGAGTCATATAAACGTTAAAAATGGATAAACGTGGGGGTGACTTTAGAAATTATACAGAGCAATGTGAGTTGTTTTGGATCATAACTTTGCAAGCTGATAAATTTCCAGGTATTAATGGGAGACTTTCCATCAAACCTGCTCTTAAAGCTAGAGGTTTCTTTAAATGATTTTATTTGACTTAATTAAGTTTATTGACTTAATTAAGAGTGTTTTTACTGGTGCATTTGAATTGTTAATAGATGTAGTCTTGGCATTTAACTCATGAAATTCCTGTTGTACATGGTCTGATGAAGCACATTTACTGTGTGAAAGTGCTTACCATTACTATTAAAATCTTTTTATTTTTTCTCACTGCTGTGTTTTGGTGCTATTTGCTGCTGTTCTACATTTTGTCTTTGTTGACTAGCGCCATTTATTCCCTGAGGACTGTTTGTTTTTCGCATATTTTAAATATCCCTACTGGTACAAATCTCATTTTTCCATTACTGTGCTGGCCCTAGTTCTTAAAATACTTTTTACTACTTTATGAATATAACATTCTATATGGTTGTTACTTCGACGTATGACCTTCTGCTTGATTTATGCATATGTGCCTTAACTGCTCATCTTTATAGGAGCTCTCAGATTATGTAGCCCAGGCCGGTATGACCCTGACCCTGAGCAGTATCCTACCCTCACCAAGAATGATGCCACAATACAGAGACAAAATGATCAGCTTTAATAATTGGCATAATTAGTGGTGTCATTCTAAGGGGATCCAATGTCTGTCTGCCTGGGATGACATGCTTGACAAGCCACGCTGCTTCGCAAGGGACGGCTTGCACCTGTCACCCCTGGGCTTCTGGATATTGGCAAAGGCTCTTGCCACCCCCATAGTGCCTTTTTTAGGCAAGGCTCAAATGATAAACCTACCACCCTAGAAAACAAAAATGGAGAAAAACTAAGGGTAATACTGCTCAATGCCAGAAGTCTAAACCTCAAGATGCACGCCCTTGAAGCCCTCCTCAGTATGGAGAACATCGATGTCTGTGCTGTGACTGAAACCTGGTTCAAGGCTCCTGAGAGCACCCCAGCACTATCAGGTTATACCTCATATCATGCGTTCCGGCCCCAAAATCCGGACCGAACCACAAAAGGAGGGAGTATCCATATTCATAAAGGATACCCACACCTCCAGGTTAGTGGCAACACACGAAGCATCGGAGACCATCCAGGTGCAATTAACCATAGGTAAAACTGCCCTACAGTTTGTAACATGCTACAGACCACCTTCTCAAACTCAGGAAACCCACACAGCCTTCCTGAAGACACTGGAGAGTAAGAATGTCTCTCCAAACACCATCATATTGGGTGACTTCAACTACCCAAACATAGACTGGGAACATTACTCAAGCCCCAACACCTAGCCCAAAGGTTCCTTGAGTTCATAAACTCAAATGCTATGGAACAACTAGTCACCATTCCCACAAGAGGAGAAAATATACTAGACCTGATCATCACAAACATGGGGACAAAATGCTCCACACGGAAGTATATCCCTCATTGGTGAGATCAGACCATAAATTAATCTCACTGGAGATCCACATCCGCCCCCACCCCAGCAAAAAGACCACAGTGAAGAACTTCTCAAAAGCAAACTTCACACTTCTTAAGACTGGAGTGGTATCCTTCAAGGCCCCCGAGCCAGTGGAAACCACAACCCACGCTGCTGAAACCCTTACAAATGCCTTCTACGAGCACCTCCAGGAATGTGTGGATCAAGCAATCCCTAATAAAATCAAGACCCTTTCCACCAAAGGCAGGCGCCCGGTCTGGTGGACTCCAGCCATAAACAAACTCTACAACAAGAGAAGAAAGCTACTGCATGACAGAGCAAAATCCCTAAATGGGAAGGCATCTCTGATCAATACTAGCAAAAAACTACGATCACTCATAAAATCATCCAAGGCCAACTTTGAGAGAAAAATCGCTAATGACACAAAAGACAATCATAAAGCCTTCTTTAGCTATGTTAGAAACCTGGGTGTAAACTCCCAGATATGCTCAGAATTAGTCCAAAATGATAAAAAAATCACTGAACCCACAGACATTGCCAACATACTGGCAGACAGGTTCAGTGCAAATTTCTCCCCTCCCTCCCCCCCCAAAGGAGAAATATCTATCCCACCAGAGTCTAGCCTCCCCAACATCTCAGATGCCCAGGTGGGAGCTGCTCTCTCTAAAGCTAAAACACAGCATCAATGGGACGGACTGTGTCCCCGGCTGTGTGCTACACGAACTCAATGAGGAACTAAACCCACACATAAGGCTGCTGTTTAATCTTAGCCTTACTACAGGATACGTACCAAAGAATGGCGTACGGCAACTGTGGTCCCACTCCACAAAGGCGGTGCTTCTACGGACCCTGGAAATTACCGCCCCATAAGCTTGACGAGCCTTGTCTGCAAAGCTATGGAGAGGATCATAATGGAACTCATAAATAAAGACATTGGGGACCTACAGACACTGGATCCTACCCAATTTGGCTTTGTCAAGGGCAGATCCTGCCTCTTGAACTTGGTCGACTTTTGAAACAGTCACTAAGGCCATTGATGAGGGTAAGGCAGTTCACACAGCCTACCTTGACCTAGCAAAAGCATTCGACACAATACCCCACTCGGGCATCATAGAAAAGCTCACCAGCTTAGATGTAAACCCATATGTCACAAGATGGGTTGCAAACTGGCTCAAGGACAGAACACACAGGGTTAGAGTTGCTGGTGCCATGTCAGACTCTAAGCCGGTCACGAGCGGTGTCCCACAGGGCTCAGTCCTGGGCCCCCTCTTGTTCGGCATTTATTTTTCTGAAGCGCAGGCAAACATAGGGGGATTGTGGCTGACAAAATTTGCAGATGACTGCAAACTGGGCACCATAATTGACACACCATCAGACACAGACATCCTCCAGAAAGGTCTCATAGAAATGGATAACTGGTGCCAGAGCCATGGCCTTAAGCTAAATGCCAAAAAATGTATAGTCATACCCTTTGGGAAAAACAAGGTAACCCCTAATTACCACATAAGTGGTAATCCATTAAACACGGAAGAAGTTATCAGGGACCTGGGGACCCAAGTTCACAGTAACCTCTCTTTTGACACTCACAATGCCAAAGTGGTTAGGAAGACCTTCTACATTGCCCACCTGATCATGAAGGGATTCACATCCAGATCAGGAGAGGTCATTGTACCCCTGTACTCTTCACTTATCAGACCAATGATTGAGTACAACGCCCCATTCGGAATGTACCTTACCCGACACCTGCAGCAGTTGGAAAGACCCCAAAAGTTCCTCACCAAAAGGATAAAGGGGCTCAAACATATGTCACACGATGCCCGACTGAAGAAACTCCAGCTCTATTCAGTCGCATACCGTCTGCTCAGAGGTGATCTGTGCCTGACATACAAGGCCATGTCCAACCCGGAATTAATGGACATGCTCCACCTCAAAAAATCCAAATCCACCAGAGCCACGAGAGCAAGAGACTTAAACCTCAACACGGATATAAATAGGACGTGCTGGAGGGACAGATTCATCACCCAGAGACTCCCTACACTATGGAACAGAATCCCAGTCCATGTGAGGCAGAGCCCCTCACTGACTCTGTTCAAGAGAAATCTTGACGAGTGGATGGGAGATCGTAGGTTTACCCCGGGAATCATCTCTGTATCACTACTGGACAGAGGCACAGCAAACTAATGGGTATGGTATTCTCATCCTAAGGGGTGGTGAAAGCCACATACACTCTGGCTAGGCTTATAAATGCCCTAGGGCAGATAGCCTAGTATGAACCTATGAACCTATGAACTCCTTCAAATCAGGTAATCCTAAACTACTGTGTTCTTTTGGGAAAATCAAGCTAACTCTTCCCCTCCCAAAGAAATTTCTTTAGCACTTTTATTGCCTGTCACTTACTTCTCCTCTAGGTGATAACAATCCATCTGACCTGTACACAATTGTTTCCAAACCCACAATCAAGAACTTGTTTCTTAATTTTAGGGTTAGCTGCTGTTTAGTCTCTTCAGATATATCCTTAGCTGCTAATAGAATTCTTTTAGATCAATGTACCTATAGATTTAAACTGATCATGTACAGTTATTGTTTTGTCTTCATATATTTTACATCATGAAAAGGCTAGAACTGACACAAAATTCTACACCACCAAAATGCCCTTTCCTGGATTGATCAGGTACAAAATATCTGCAAGTAAAGGTGACTTTTCTTGATCACCACACCATTTATATCCTTGAATGTGTCAATTCCTTTTCTTCTCTATGGGTTGTCTTCTCAATAAAAAAAATTTGAGAGGGAAAGAGGTCATCCCTGCCTAATTCTTCTGTTCAAACACAGCTTGCCATGCATTAGCCCTTCCACCTTTATCCATTTCCTTCAGGAATGAGAGGGTGCTAGGATATGAACATTCTTCAGCAAAACACCTGCAAATGAAAATGACTGGTGCAGAGACAGGCAATGGTTGGGAGGGTGGATATTCCTAGGGTACCGGTCTGTTTCACAAGATATAATGTCAGAGGCCTGGCCAATTTCAATTTCTTGACATGGAGCCTCAAGCTTCTGTACAAAAAAGGGGATACTGAAGGAAGGAGAGTGCCCTCTTGTGGAGCACTCCTTCTGTTAGCCCTCTGATGAAGTCCATACACATACACACACACACACACACACACACACACACACACACACACACACACACACACACACACACACACACACTAACTGTTTAGGTCTGGGAAGAGTGGAGAGCATTACCTCACTGCTGCAGCAACAGGCTGATCGACTACAATTGTTCTGTATTAGAAAAAAAGAAGTAAAGATGATTAAGTCTAATCTTTCCTTGGTAACAAACTTCCTACTGTCGTCCTTGGTGTAAGGGGGAGACTAGCCCTGTGGCAGGAGATATCTAAAGCTCTTGAAGTCAGGCTAGATAATCAGATGTCTAACTTCAACTAATTCCAAAACATTATGAATGATACTAGAGCAATGGTCTTTATGTTGAATATCTCTTCTTGGCATCCAGATATAATGTTTTGCCTTAGCTTTGCAAAATCAAATTTCACGGTGAGTCTGACAACTTCTGCTGTATGCATTCATCCAAGAGCTTTATAAAAATATTATACCATATCTGGAACAAGACTACTGCCTCCTTGTAAAGGTAAGACACCACATTTATTTGAGCGCGGTCTTGTAGCTCAGGCAATTTTTAGTATTATCTATAAAAAAATCACAGTAAGATGTCCTGTTCGATTCTCAGCTAGAGCGTCTTCTGTGTGGAGACATGCGTGAATGGGTGTACCTTCGTTGAAGGTTGTGCTTCAGGGCTGGCAACTTGGCACGTAAAAAGCGACTGCCAATCATTAGCGGACTGGAGTTCCGCTGTGGCGACCCCTAACCGGGAAAAGCTGAAAGACACATCTATAAAAAAATGCACCCCTGTGCTTTAGGACTATGTTAGAAGTCATCTTTGTGCAACAAAAAATGGAATGCAGAAAAATTTATATAAAAATTTTCTGTCTTATGCTTCCACACTTTGCACACAAGACATAACTGTCCCTGCTGCTACACGTCACTCAAAATTTAACAGACTATTTAGCACTAACAAAGGACTGATTTCTGTTTGCTTTTGTGACAGACTATGTACAAGTAAGAGATCTTCCCTTTAGTACAATGTTTGATGTCCTTCACTAACGGACTGGAAAGTTCTGTCCGACACAGAATTCAGCTAAATGAACATAGTAACACTCCACATGCTGTGTGTTGTACAAATGATCTCAATGTGTGCAAAAGCAAAGTCATTTTGTGCACAAAGTCATAAAGACGTGTTGCAGGCGGTTGCTTAGCTGTGGTTATGATGTTTGCATATTTATGTATCAGCAATATTCTGGTCACCACAGTAAACCCAATAGCAACTCAATTTCCCGAATGTGCCCACACCTGCTTCTGGAGAAATAAACTGCAACCCATAATAGGTGGCAGGTTATGTAGTTCGCTAATAAAGTGCCTCAGAGTAACCAAATCCTCAAATACCATGGCAACCACCCCCATTGATAGCATACAGCCCTGCCATGGGTTGATGACATCATGCAATTATTCTGGGAGAGTTTACTGCTTTTGCAGAGAATGAGGTCCAAACAAGTCCTTGTTTCAGCAAGACGTGCAAAAGTGCACTTACATGGTTTGTGGCTAAACCCCTCCACGATATATTGACATGCCAAAATTCATGACATTCAAGACCTGAAACAAAGTATTTGTTCTTTTACAGGAAAAAAAACATTAATTTATTTTTACATTAAAATTTATTTTATTAGATACAGGCAACCTATTTTGATCTATTGCCTACAATAAATACTGAAACATATTTAAAAGACATCAGCTAAACAAACAGCTGATGTTCAGCTTCTGACCAGTACCACAGAATTCATATAAATACAGCAATTTATAATTCTATAAACCAGAAAGTCTATTCTGAGCAGGGATTTTTTTAATGTTTTAAGTACTATTGCGAGTAGAAAGCAAAAGCTACAAAGCTGTTTTGCAATGTACTGCCACTTTGCAGAATATCTTTTTATCATGGAACCTTTTTAAATATTTTCAATATTTTATATTCATCCATATTTTTTGCTGTACACTTGCTTAAACACAAGGCTCTTGGAAAAGAGGCAGCATGGGAAGGGTAAATTACGCAAGGTCCACTTTCTACCTTGTGATGTATATTTTTCTTCCTGAGAGAAACCACTATTGAATGGTCTAGAAAACAAATGCTGAATTAATCTAGTCCATGCTGGTAAAGCATGAACATTTTCCCCACAGAAAGCAGTCCACATAGTTTGCATTACTGCACCCTGTACTAATCAGTATTAAAGTATTGAGGCATAATTCTCCATTATCCACATTTTTCTGTGACAGCTTTGCTATTCCTCATGTTTTAATGTAAATCTAAATGCTACATGCAAACATATATAAATTGTAGATTTTGCACAATAAAAATGCAGGTGATCAAACTATATAAGGACTTACAGGCTGTATGGAGAGTGCTTCTCTGGAGTGGTGTATCTTCTCTCTGCGTTTACAAAGCATCTAGGTTCTGGCCATTGAACTCAAGTTTGGCCAGATCACTGATCAGGCTATGGTGATATATCGGGGACCACATCAGACTCTACTAATGTATCTCTGAAGGTTAAATTCATGTGTACATCTAAGCACAACAAATAAATAATCAGACTGACACGGCCTAGTAGGACACAGACCATGAATGCCAGGCAAGTGCAAGGAATGTGGGACGGAACACATGTGCATTATGACTGAAGAAAAAGCGAAGGATAAGAATCCAGTAAGACATATTCAAAGGATTTGGAGAAGCATCAGAAGTGAAGATTGAAAAACAGAATCTAGAAATGGGGCATGACTATCATCTGATATTACACTTGAGAAAGAGTGATTCTCCAACCATTTTTCCAAGCATTACTGGAATATAAAAGCACTTGTCTGTCTTATGAATTCACAGAAGGCAGTAACTAGCTGACCGTGTGAGGGTGGTCTCCCTCTGCAGAGGGATTTGGCTCCCAACCACTCAGATTAATTTTAACAACTGAATGATTTGCTGAAAAGGATTCTTGAATGTTTGTTCCTGAAATATAATTTGGCTATTTTGCCCCACAAAAAAAATGTTTTCCATGTCTGACAAACCACTACCTCAGGAAGAACAACTTACATAAGACACTGCTCAAAATGTAAAACTGTTAGGAGAAAAAGATGGTAAAACAAAGTAGTGGCTATTACAAAAATAATATAAGATCCAATGCAGTTATATTTAAAGTAAAGGCAATTCAGTCAAAAAGCTGACAGAGTTTGCAACATGTCAGAAATAAATGGCCAGGAATACAAATGACATTGTGGCAGAAAACATGCAACACGCCTGACAGATAAAATATGTTTTCTATACAACAAATGTATCCAAAATATGAAAATACAAACAGCAGCAGAGCAATTTAAAGAAAGAAAAAGGTATTACACTGCAATAGTTTTGAGTGAATTTCTCCACAGCATACTCTGTGGTCATATGCACCTGTTAAATCAGCAGTGCAGGGAAACATTGCAAATACGTCCGCCTTACAGAAAACCAGAAGTAATATGCCTCTCTACAGTCATGTCGGCCATTTCTGGGCAACCACGTGTCTAAAACAGAAACCTTTTATCTTGGTGAATTTAGAATCTACTGACAGATGAACAAGCATATTCATAATAAAACTTATTCTTTTCACTTCCTTCTGGGTTTGTGGAAAGTGGAGATAATGTTTCTACAAAAATGGCCACTTAGTCCTCCGGACCTGCTAAGGTGTTTACTGCCTGCTTCCTCTGATTTAAAAGCTCTTTGCTTTCCTCCTCCTTTTACAAAGGCACCCCATTTTGTATCCTACTAATGCTCCCTAACAAGATTACTGGATCTTACAGGAATACTAAATACTTAAAAAAATATTCAATACTAAAAGCAAACATACAGCTGAAAAGCAACTCAGTTTAAGAGAATAAGCTAAGTATAACAATTTAAAAGAATGATGGCATTTACTTTATCAGACCTCCCAAGTATGGGTCTCATTTTGTTAGGCATTTAACCACTTTGAAATGATTTGCTTTTAATTTCTGTTTCTAAACAAACTCTATTTAGATAGTTGCATGCCACACATGATGAGAAACCACTGTTGTACAGAATCTGCATAAAATTCAACCAGTATGCAACCTGGGGCTCTTAGCTAATGGTTTTCTAGATTACCACAAATTCCTGTTCAACCAAATGACTACGAGAAAGTCTTCAAATAATTATTTGAGAAAAATATAAAAAGGAATGTGGCAAATGACAAAAAGTACAATTGAGCATAGGATATGAAATGGACCCCGGCAAAGGCAGTTAATATTGGATTATAATTAAGATATATGCTCTTCTCCCAGTACCGAACTCTTTAACCTTACTTCCACTACCTCACTAACCTGCTGTAACCCACCACTGAGCATGTCTCCCATCTGTGCAGATGTTAACCCAAGGGCACACTGAACCCGATCAGGTAGAAAGGAATCAGTGGCAGTTGGTAAGTGACAGTCATTACAGTGTGGTACTGGCCTTTCTTTTTTTTTTCTTCTGAAACAGTCTCTCGCTGCCAGTGTACAAGAATGTAAGAGAGCTGGTTTAGATACCGAAGTATGTGATGCTGACTATTTGCTTTTATCCGCTGTTTTTTAAATGCAGTGCTGCTTACGATATTCCCCAGTCTCACGGAATCTTTCCATCTGCAACAGAAAGATCATCAACTGTACTGACTACACCCCCCACAAAAAAAAGGGGAAGCTGGTCCTTAGCCACTCAATCTCCTCTCATACCTCTCCCTAGCACACCCTCCAGACACTTGGCCATTAACAAAAGTTATGCTAACAGAAGTAAAGGTGGTGGACACCTTAGACATACCATTCATGGTCCAGCAAACAGAATACAAAAAAAGAGTTTTAATTCTGCAGCAACCTTATAAGTGATTTGGCCTAACCCATGCTTGACTTCATAACTTGGCAAAATAAACTGTGATAAATCATCTAATGTGGTCACAGCCTTGGATGTAGCAGGTGTTCTGTGCTGACTACAGGTAGCAATCTTTAGCCTCTGATAGACTCAGGTAAATGTTACTACATAAACCGTGTTACAGCATCCTGTTACCGTGTACCAATGAATGACTGGTCAGCTAATGGAACCTTACATTTTATTTCTAGCAGTGATATCAAAATCAGAGAAATTACAGTTAAAAGAAAAATCTCAGGAGTTCAACTACCCCTGCAATCAATATCTTCAGTTTTCATGCTGAACATGTTGAGAAGTTGGGAATAGCTAAACTTAAATTAGTAAACAAATCATCCCATGGTCAATGAAATGTCATTGAAAAGCAGTGTCTGTGTTGCCCCAGTTTAACTTAATTTAGTCTTGGAATGGTAAGACAACAACAAAACATATACACTGCACAAAATTCAAACACACAACTAGGTACCATCAGAAAAGAAATAAAAAGTGGTAATTTACCACCGTGAAGTGTGAAACAGTAAAAGTACAATGCATTTGAAAATGGAATCGTCTGGATCACATAAGGCAGAAATACCACAGAATACATAAAGCACACACTGCATCCTGTTTCTGAAGGAAGACTGGAACAGTTTAAGGCCCATGGTAGAAAATATACAACACAGATGATACAAGACTTTCTTTATGCTGATGGTGACAAATCCAGCTAAATGATATGGAAGGTACCACAAAGCAGCAATATCCAATCAGTATAAGGAATACTACTACATAAACATAAGGCCAGCTAAAGAGGTTATCTGGATATTTCTGGTGGGCAAACAGACACCTTACCTGCAATATCAATGGATTTTTACATTTCAACAAAGCTATGTCAGATATGGCTATGTGCTTCACAAGGCAATCCATGTTTAGCATTGTTGTACTGATTATTTTTAACTTATGTTAATGCAATAAAAAAACATGGCTTTTTCCCATCTGTGCTTCAAGAGTATTTTTAAACACCTTTATTGAATTATCACTCAAGACACAGGCAGAAATTTATATAAAAGAAAACAAACCATATTAACGTATTCCCAGTTACAAACATAATTCATCACATATATTTGGTGTAATCATCAATTCAGCATTACATAAATTGATCAATTCTTGCCTTCCCTTAAACCTCACCCTTCCTCCTCCTAAACATTCATCTGCATGCACTGTTCCTACTATATACATTTTTTCTACGTAAATTGCTCATACCATTTTCTAAAGATTCCACTTATATTTTTTAACTCTGTTACAAATTTTCAATACTTCAAATGCAGCTGGTTTAGACTTTGATTTCCACTTTCTAGTAAATGCCTTTTGGCAGCCACCAGAATTAAACTTAAAAAGGCCTTACTACATATTTTGGCAATTCAGCCCATGTATCCCAGCTCAAAAATCTTCACCTAATATTTCAGAGTACTCTGTAGGGAAATTTTAAGTCTGCCAAATTATTATACTACCAAAATGTATGCTCCCAATTACCTCTTTCTTCCCCATTACAATTCCTCCAAAATTTGCTATCTAGCTGAGAAAAATTCTTTGGAGTCTGCCTGGGGTGTAAAAATATCTATGCAAAGAATTCCAAGCAAAAAATTCTAAATCTTTTACACTTTGTTGCATATGTGGGAGCTATACACGTCTTCCCATTGTTTCCTCGTGAATTGTTGATGCACACTCTCTCTTCCCAATCTTTTCTAACCTCCTCTGATTGATTCCTATATTGTACAATGTTTTATGTGCCCTACTAATCATCTGTTTTTCAACAGCAGCTTCTGTCCTTGATTCGGCTAATAACTCTAACAGACCAGATCTTTTACTTAGGATTCTCCTATCTTTGCCTACACTCTGATATCAATCCCTGATACAGAAGGTAGTCTCTAGCCTGCAGTCCAAATGTCTTTGTGGTCTCTTACCATTCTATTACCTTTCCCTCTCTAGTTATTTAATCCCAAAACCTTGATTCCTTTGCCATTTTTCCAGTAACTTCCAAGCCATATTGCCTGTTCTCTGTACTCCTAACTGCAATCATCCCTATTGGTAAAATCTCCTCTTACCATTCTCATGTTGGCTTAGTTCTTAAAATACTTTTTGCTGCTTTATGAATATAACACTCTGTATGTCTGCTATTCTCTTTAAGGATCTGCATTTAAAATTCCACTTTCTCCTTATTTCTTGAAGTTCCCCCTTGAATTACATCTTTCTGATTGTGTTATGCATATGAGCCTTAAATGTGTACCACTAAAATATCACTTTCAAGCAAATCAAGTAATCTTAAACCATTCTGTTCTGTTGGAAGGATCAACTTATCACACTTGACTCTTGCCCTTTTCCCCTCCCAAACAAACTATTAATTACTGTCCACAACTTCTCATCTGGTTGATAAAACTATTCCTGGCTGGTATATAAAACAAAAGAGAGTAAAAACATTTTAACTGCTTGTATGATTGCTATCCATATACAAAAACAAGAGCTTCCAGTTTCTCAGTATTTGTATTATCTTTTTAGTCTCTTCCCACATGTCCTTGGTTGCAGTAACAGAATCCTTTTTAACCCATACTCCTCTAAACACTTAATTTTACTGTGCCCTCATAAATATGGATATTGCTGAACCAATTCATGTGTGGGTACATAATTTACAGCTATAGCCTTTATCTTCATTAATTTTACATTCTGAAGAGACTTGAAACTCAAAAACTTCCACAACCCTGAAATGTCATTTTCTGGTTTTATTAGGTACAAAATAATATTGTCTGCAAATAAAGCCAACTTTTCTTTATTACCATACCAATTGTATCCTTGAATTTCTGAGTCCCTTATTTTCTTTGCCAATGGTTATAGATATAATGCAAATGACGAAGGGAAAAGAGGACGCACCCCTGCTTGGTTTCTTCTGTCCAGAAACAATGCACCACAGAGGAACCCTACCACTTTGATTTTTGCCTCCAATCCCTCATATATCTTTCTAATTACCTTAATTATTGTGTCAGAAATGCAGGTGCTTCCATTGCCCTGCTCATATGACAGTCTTTCAGTTGAATGCTTTCTCTGCATCATCCCACCAAAAACAATGGTATTTTTTTTAAATTCTGCCTCCTTCTGGATCTTCACTGTTCTATTAATGTTGTTAAATATTTGCCTACCCTCTACAAAACCACACTGATCCACATCTAACAATTCTGGCAACAATCCTCCCTTTCAGCCATTGAAGATCATCATGGTTTAAAACTGAAATGAGCCTGCATGAAGCTGGATCGGATAGGTCTTGACCATCTTTAGGTATTACAGCCACCACACCTATTTTCCAGGATGTTGGTGCTTCCCCCATTTTAAAATACTGTTAAACAAAACCATCCAGATGTTTATCACTTTCTTCTGTCCTATCATCCTTTTCTTTACTAAATACACACACTCATTTCTTTGCAAATGTGTCTCCTGTAGGACTGTGACTTGCACTAAGCATTTCTAAATATAATTATTCATTTATTTTTGTCTATACCTGTAAGAATGTTCATCTTTCAAGATGATATGGAAAGTGCCACCTATATGACAAGTCATTATTCCCACCTATTATCTATGACAGCTTTAGACATGTATCTACTAATGTTTGGCAAGTTGATATTTTAGACAGTTTTTCTTATCTCCATTTTACAAGACCTTTTGTTTCAATAAAAACCCTCAAAAGAAAAAAAAAACACCCAGAATACCTCCACAACCTGTTACCTTAATACAAACACACAAAAATATGTGCATCCTCACATAATAAAGTTTAACTCTCCGAATATGAACAACTGTGCTAAATAAACAGCTGCAAACACAGTCCTAATCTAACTTAAAGATGAGGTTATCCATGCTAAGATTCAAGTAGTTGCACATGTTCCTGCTTACACTAATTGGTGTTTTTATCTTTATTCCTCTCCCAGAAGTGAAAACAACTTACATGCTTTCAGAAAATATCAACTTTTACCGTCAAAGAAATCACAGCCTTGGCTTTTTTTAATTGCCCTACAGTCAGCTTGTCTCCATGTAAACGTAAGAAAAATGTAGCCCTCAGCTGCATGCTTCTAAAAACAAGCTGAATGATTTATTGCTAAAGGAAAACTTTTCATTACATAGGTGTGTACTATGATAATGGCCCTGGAGCCTTTACAAACCTAGCCCATAAGATTACCCTGGCATCGTGCCACCCGACCTTAGTTTCCAGTGCCTCTGTCAAGCAGAGCCACTGGATTGATCCCCGGGTTGAATTTTCTACTTTCCATCCACTCATCAAGATTTCTCTTGAAGAGGGCCAGTGAGGTGCTCTGTTTGACATGTATGGGAAGTCTATTCCATAACATGGGCAATCTCTGGGTTATGAACCCCTCCAGCATGTTCTGTTGATTGTGGTAATGAGTTTGAGGTCTCTGAATCATGTGGTGTGGAGGGATTGGGATTTCTTTAGATGTAGCATTTCTAACAGAGCTGGGTCAGGCATGGCTTTGTAAGTCAAGCAGAAATCGCCTCTAAGTAGGCGATATGAGACAAGGAATAGATGGAGTTTTTTGAGTCTGTCCATATAGGACAAGTGTTTAAGGCCTAGAATCCTCTTTGTGAGGTACCTTTGTGGCCTCTCCAGTTGATGCAGGTGTCTAGTGAGGTACATGCTAAATGGGGCATTGTACTTGATGATTGGCCTAATGAGGGAAGAGTAGAGGGAGACAATGACCACTTTCTTCCTGGATGCAAAACACTTAGTAATGAGATATGCCACACAGAAGGACTTTCTGACCACAGTGGCAATATGGTGTCGAAAGAGAGGTTGCTGTCAGCCTGTGTTCCCAGATCTCTTACAACACCTTCTGTGTTCGGTGGACTACCATCGATGTGGCAATTCATGGGAACCGGGTTTTTCCCAAAGGGGATGATGCCATTTTTTGGAATTGAGTTTAAGGCCATGGTTCTGACACCAGTCGTTGGTCTCAGTGAGGGCTTTCTGTTGGATGTCAACATCACTTGGGAAGTTAATAATAGCTCCCAACTTGCAATAGTCTGTGAACTTTGTCAGCCAGTCTCTTCATGTTGGCATGGACTTCAGAGAAGTATATACCAAACAGGAGAGGACCCAGGATTGAGCCCTGTGGGACTCCACTCATGACTGGTCGGCAGTCTGACTTGGAGTCAGCTACTTTCACATTGTGGGTTCTGTCTGTAAGCCAGTTTGCAACCCACCTAGTGATACAGGGGTTGATGCCTAGCTTACTGAGTTTTTCTATGATTCCTGAGTGGGGAATGGTATCAAAGGCCTTGGCCAGATCAAGGTAGGGTGTGTGAATCACCTTGCCTTCATCCACAGCTCTGGTGACTGACTCAAAGTCGTCGACCAAGTTGAGCAGGCATGATCTACCCTTCATAAAACCAAACTGTGTGGGATCCAGAGTTTGGAAATTCCCTATATCCTTGTTTATTAGGTCCATGATGATACATTCCATAGCTCTGCATATCAGACTCAGGCTAATGGGGTGATAGTTCCCAGGGTCTGAAGTATAGTTCCTTTGTGGAGAGGGATGACTGTAGCAGTGCGCCATTCAGTAGGGACAAAGGCTGAGGTGAGGCTGTGACTGAACAAGGCACACAGGTGAGGTGCCAGTTCACTCTGTAGTTTATGTAGAACACAGCCAGGGATACTGTCAGGTCCCATTGAAGCTGTATTCTTGGCTTTGGACAGTGTTGTTTTAACCTGTGCAGCAGTAATATTGGGTACCTGGCCTGTTAATGTGATAGCTCCTTTGGGAGGGGGGAGAGGGGGGTAAAGTTGGCAGTGAATCTGTCGGCCAGTATACTGAACATTCACTGTTTTCTTATTTACTGGTTTCCACTTAAAATGTGTTATTTGATTAAGACAAGGGTCTTAATCTAGACATTCACCTATATAAATCTAAGAGAAAACATATCTGCCCTACATATATTGTGATCCGAGTACATTTGCACCCCATCTCCCATGTCTGCAACCTAAGATTACAGGCTATTAACTTAAACATGATTATGTCTAGACTTTTTTCTTTTTTTGCATTGTATTACCTATATTTCTTAGAATTAAAAATGAAGAAAAAAGCCAACTATTTACTTTAGTATCTTTAGCACATACAACAATAATGAAAAATGCTTTACTATAAAACATGCAACTTATATCACAAACATTTTGATTGAAATACAGTTAAAACAGAAATGGTTTTACTTATAGTTCCCCTTTCCTTCTCCTTCCTCTTAGCGTATTTCCAAACATTAATGACAAAGTGAGGCAATTGTCTTTCAGTTCCCCACAAGTTTAACAAGGTCAACAAAAGTCCATTCTTTCCACTTTTTCTTGTACAGCCAGGCTTCACAGACAAATGTGACTGATGCTTTGTAATCTCACATCTACTCACTAATTTCCTTGTTGCCGGTCTTATTCCTGTTCATCTAAATCTCCCAACTTCAGACTCTGAATTCCAAGGTACTCCCAATTCTTCTAATCAACCCCTATGCTTTTTATCAGTATCTCAAGCATTTTCCTTTGGAACACTGGAAAAGATTTCACTGGCAAAGTCTCTAAATGTGCTTTATTACCAGAAGAGTGAGAAGCACAGTCCCCTTCTGCTTGACGGCTCACTTTTTGTTGGACAAACTTTTGTATTTCCTCCTCAGCCTGTTCTGCATAAAAAAAAAAAATAGCTTTGATCCTCCAGAAAAAATATTCTGAAGACAGCTTGGTATAGAAGCTTGAATCTCACACCTACCTCTCCACATTCATCGATTGCTGGAATAAATCTGTTTCTATTTTGCCTGGTGTACAGTTTTTTTTTTCTTTCAGCTAGGGGTTGCCACAGCGGATCTTGCCTGGTGTACAGTGAATAATCATTTTCCACAATCACTCTGCTGTCTACAACTTTTTAATACTTTTCCTTTTGCCATAGTTTTGTCAGGATCAACTTTTTCTGGGGACAGGATTACATATTTACTAATACATGTCTTGGCTACTTTCTCAGGGCCAGATTTGCAGCATACAGGCAATGTGCCCTTCCAATTAACAGGACTTGCTATGGAATACCAGTCCAGGTGTTTATTTGTGTCTTCATAAAATTAGCAGTCTGTTCCTTCAAGTTTCACTGATACAACAGAAAATCTCAGATTTCCCCTACATGGTCTGTCCTCCAACTCCATCATTTTTTTTTAAACACCTCTTCTTGAGCAGTCTCCTATTCAGCCAGCCTCTTCTTCACTTTCGACCTCTGATTTTTGCAGTTTTATCAGCTCATCTAAATATCTGTTTAAAAGTTTCTTACATTTTTTTCCAGCCTTTTGTTATTTGAGTTGATATAGTCCTTCAGTGTTTCATTTATTTTAATCAGCTCTGAGCAAGTTTGATTTATTTTTTACTCTAGATTACTGGAAGCCATGCCTTGCCATCAAAGTTGGAGATTGAACTGCTTTTTTGCTGAAAAGCTGCAGAATTGCTCCCAGTCAGTGTTTGTGCTTCACCTTTTCTAGTTGATTTTCTTTCAGGCTCTCTTAGTTTCTTCTTTGCTTGCATCCAAGCAGTGTACTTCCAGTAACTGAATTTACTAAAAGAGACAGAACTCCTGGCCTACATCTTTTAATTTATTTTTTCATACTGGGAGAGATGAAGTTAAGCTGTTGATCAGCGTGCAGACTTCTTGGAAATTAACCTATGTTTCAGTTTTGATTAAGTTGATGAAGGAATCAGGCCACAGTCAAGGCCCTTATGAAAGTTATAATACTGTTTCAGTTCTGTCATGGCCCACGGGGGTGTCATATGCAGGTATGGCTAAGGAATACTAGGAACAGGATTGTCAAACCTGAGCTATTTAGCAATGCTGGAATTTGTTTATTAAGTATTCGTATGACAAGTAAATGAATAGCCCTGTCTGTAGGAAGTTTTATGAGTAAGGCAGAAGTATGAGTGAACATTGTAAATGCCAGTTTTGGGTTTGTATGCCACTAATAAGGACAAGAGTGAAGGGGGTAAGATATGGTGAGTGTCTAACCACTGGTATCTGGGTGAAATTGCATAATGCATGACGACTGCGTTAGTATCTAAGAGCACTGGCTGTTTTGCTGAATAAAGTAAAGAACTTAAAGAAAACAAAAAAAGATGCAAATCTGGTTGGAAAAAAAAAAATCAGAAGTAAACCCCACTCCCACCACCAAATAATAGCAAAGCCAAAGACATCAGCACTTGGACTTCCCAAGATGCATCACAATCCATTACAAAACAAGCATAGTTTAATTTAAAAAAAAACACACAATGTCTGGTCTGAAAGCCACTGGCCTGATACAATTAAAGCACAGTCAGAAATTTCCATTCTGTACCCAGCTTCATACGCACGCCCTTCCCTCACCAACTCACACTTAAAATGTACACTTGATTTGCATACTTTATCAGCTGCTGTCTTCAACCATAAGAAGAATGTTTTTTATGTGAATTATCTTATCCAAATGCTGCAAACAGATCTGTGTTCCAGGCATTATTTTGACAGCTAGAGACTTCTCATAACACCTCTAAACCAAAATGTTTCAAAAAGAAGATCAGGAAATGATGCGGTTAGTTGAGTACATGGAATAGAGTATGGGTTGCCGACTCAACTTTCACAATTCCCACCTTCACCATATTCAAAGGTAAGCTCCGTCAAGCATTCTGCCATCTTGCACAGAAGCAGCATTTTCTTACATTTCCACTTCTCTGGTCCCACCTCAAAGTGTAACAATTCCGTTGCTCTACACCATTTGAACCTCCATTTGGTAATATGCAAATCACAAATAATCTTACAAGGAAACTATGAAGCCCTGTCATATCTTATTAACCATCACCCCGAAGATCTTTCTACAAGCACTACGGCTGTTTAACATCTGTACTGCTTACTCCCTTGGCTATGTCATCACACACTTTTTAATGATGGAAAATAAAAGTACAGTTTTGTACCTACCATAAATGTAGATGTTCGAAGATCCACATTGCTGCAGTCATAACCTGTGGGTAGTACGCTGTCCTCGGTCGGCCCGAATACCAAAGTGTTAGGCTGGCGTCGGTCATGGTCGCTCAGATCTGACGTCAGTATGCCGTGGTATTAAAGCGCATGACCGACGTCATATCCTCAGTCTTTCTTGCCCCAGATGTCAGAAGGCCCTAAAAAGAAAGGCCATAGCCAAAAACAGAAAACCTCCAAAACCCATGTACAAACAATATTTACAACCCAAACCACACAACCACTCCAAACTACAGAGGGAAGGAGGGAGGGATTGGACTGCAGCAATGTGGATCTTGAACATCTACATTTATGGTAGGTACAAAACTGTACTATGTTCTTCATCTCACATTGCTGCAGTCATAACCTGTGGGTAGAATCCCAAAGCAAAGGTAAAGGGAGGTTGGCAAAATCATAAAGCATTGGGAGCTGCTAACATGCCCTGTAAAACTGCAGTGGCAAACCCAGCCCTAGATTTGGAATAAAGAGGGAGATGGTAATGTTTAGAAAAAGTGTGCACTGAACTCCAAGTAGCTGCTTCCAAAATATCTTTAGTAGCTACACCCCTTAAAAAGCAGTAGAAGTGGCAGTAGCCCTAGTGGAATGAGGTCTGATTCCAGCCGAATCTCCTTACCATGATGAGAATAACAAAAGCAATACAATGGCCAATCCACTTAGAAATAGTTTGTTTTGAAACAGGTTTCCCCTGAGAGCCCAAAGCAAAAGAAACAAATAACTGTTGAGACTGTCTGAACCCTTTAGTTCTGCTCAAATAATAATGCAACTGCCTGTGAATATCCAAAGTGTGCAAAATTTTCTCCCCTTTATTTTGGGGATCAGCATAAAATGTAGGCAAATGAATAGATTGGTTCAAGGCCACATTTGAAACCACTTTAGGCATAAAAGTAGGGTTAGTACGCAGGGATACCCTATCCTTAAGAAAAATCAGGAAGGGTTCAACTGCCATTAGAGCCTGTAATTCAGATACCCTTCTAGCAGACGTAATGGCCAACAAAAAAGCAGTCTTCCAAGACAAAAACTTCACCTCAGATGTAGCTGCAGGTTCAAAAGGAGGTAAAGTGAGTTTTTCCAACACAAAATTGAGATCCCAGGAAGGAGTAGGAGCTCTACGCGGGGGTCTTATGTTCTTTGCCCCTCTAAGAAATTGCTTAAACAAAGGATGAGAGAATAATGGTGGGTCACAGTCATAGTGAGCAGAAATGGCTGCAGCATTAACTTTTACAGAGGAGAAAGACAAACCCTTGTCTAATAATTCTGTAAGATACTGAAGTGAAACACTCAAATTAGGCCCTGAAACATCAAAGCTCTTTGCTTTGCTCCAAATAAAAAATCTCCTCCATTTATCAGTATAAACTTTCCTTGTACTAGGCCTTCTGGCCTCCAAAATGACATTCAAAACTTGTTGAGGAAGCTGCGACCCTCCAGGTTCTAGAACAGAATATGCCAGGCTGTCAGATGCAGGGACTGTATCCTGACATTGAGGAAATGATTGCCTGCCTGGGACAAAAGGTGTGGAATTGATGGCAAAGGCCACGGAGGCTCCGCACTAAACTCCTCAGCAGAGGGTACCAGTGCTGCCGTGGCCAATCTGGAGCTATTAGAATCATGGAGGGCTTGTCCTGTCTGACCTTCAAGAGCACCTTGGGAAGGAGAGGCAGAGGAGGAAAGGCATAGACGTGAAGATTGTTCCAACTGAATGATAGAGCATCCACTTTCCAAGCTTTTGGATGAAACATCTTTGTGCAAAACTTTGGCAACTGGAAATTTAGTGGAGAAGCGAACAGATCTATGTCTGGAGTCCCCAAATCACTGTCAACTGTCGAAATACATGAGGATCCAACTTCCACTCGTGGGGATCCACCATCTGTCTGCTCAAAACATCCGCTAAGGAGTTCTGTGCTCCTGGCAGAAACCTTGCCTGAAGAGTGAGGTGCAAACTGAGAGCAGTCTCCCACAAAATCATAGCTTGCCTGCAAAGAGGGTAGTAATGGGTTCCCCTTGCTTATTGATGTACCACATGACAGTTGTGTTGTCTGTTTGAATCAACACTTGTCCTGGGTGAAGTAGATCCTTGAAAGCCATCAATGCAAATTGGACTGCTAACATCGCCTTCAAGTTGATATGCAAATGTTGAAGTCTGGCAGGCCACGTGTCTTGAACCCATTTTCCATTGAGGTGTGCTCCCCAAGCCTTGTCTGAGGCATCTGTCGTTAAGATCTGACTCGCCTCTGGTCGGGTCACAGAGAGTCCCTTGTTTAGGTGACATTCCTGAGCCCACCACAAAAATTCCTTTTGAATGCAAGGTATTATCTGAATGACAGTGTCCAAATCGTGGCAGTGTTGAGTCCATACACTTTTGAGATACCATTGTAGCTTCCTCATATGCAGTTTGGCATTGGGAAGCACCAGAATACAAGATGCCATGAACCCCAAGGCTTGAAGGACAGTCCTTGCAGTCAGCCTGGACCGGAGAGACAATTGTTGGAAGTAAAGTGTAAGATTTCTTTGCTTGTCCGGGGTCAAAAAAGCCATCTGAGAGGCTGTATTCAGTCTCACACCCAGAAAGCACATTTCCTGAGAGGGTACTAGACTGGACTTTGTTTCGTTCACAGAATACCCTAGGCACCTTAACACTGCCATAACATACTGTAGATGGTGAAGTAGCTTGTCTTTGTCTTGAGCAAGAATCAGGCAATCGTCCAAATAAGGATAAATTTGTATTCCTCTTAACCTTAAGAAGGCTATCACCGAGCCAGAACCTTTGTGAACACCCTGGGCGCAGTAGATAAGCCAAAGGGCAATGCAGAGAACTGATAATGTAAAGTCCCAGCCAAAACGCAGGAATCTCCTGCAACTGGGCCTGATAGGAATATGAAGATAAGCCTCTTTGAGATCCAGAGTTACCATCCAGTGATCTTTGCCCAACAGAGGCAGAAGTTGTTGCAAAGTCAACATTTTGAATTTTGGAATGTCCAGGTATGTGTTGAGGATAGATAAATCCAAAATTGGCCTCCAAGTGTTTCCTTTCTTTGGTACAAGAAACAGGCGAGAATAAAATCCTAGGCCCACTTCTGACAGAGGGACCTGCTGTATAGCCCCCATTTGAAGTAGTAAAGAAATCTGTTTGTGAGCCTCCACCCTTTGCTGAGGAGGAATGCCTGGCATGCCTTTGAAAGGAGGCAATGTGTGGAAATAAAACTTGTAGCCTCGGTCTATAATGTCCAACACCCATTTGTCCTGGGTGACTAAAAGCCAATTTTGCCTGAAAAGTGCCAACTTTCCTCCCAGAGGAGCTGCCAGACAGGAAGGATCTGGCAGCTGAAGATGCAGGTCATTGGGTCTGTTTACGAAAGGACTGGCCCCTGCCCTCACCTGTAGATTGTGCAGGGGAACTCCACGTTCTAGGTCTGAAAGAACCCTGAGCTCTGCCCCTACCACGTCTAGATCTGCCCCTAGACTGTAAATCAGAAGAAGGGTAAGCCCATCCCTTAGTAGGCCAATTTCTGCTAAACTTAGGGGGCTGCACCTGCAAAAAAATCCTTAACAGTCTGCATAGACTTAGCTTTGTCTTCCATTTTCTTCAAGACTGACTCCACAGGAGAACCAAACAAAACTTCAGACTGAAGAGGAGCATCCAAAATTCGAGCTTTAACATGCTCTGACAAGTTCTGATCCTTAAGCCAGGCGTGCCTTCGAATAACTGATCCAGTGGCAGCCACCCTGGAAGAAGCCTGTAAAGCATCGAAACCACATTGCAAAGAATGCTTACCCACCTGATCAGAGGCATGAACCAAATCCTGTAATTCCTTACACTCTATGCCCTCTGCCAAAGCATCTACCTTAGACTTTAACTGAGTAAGGAGAAAATTCTGGTACTTCAACATATGAAACTGGCAATTCAAAGCCCTCATTGCTAGAGTGGAAGAGGTATACACTTTTTTACCCCACCTATCCAAAGCTCTAGAATCTTTATCCATAGGAACTGGATTCTTTACAACAGAAGCCCTGACACCCTTAGGTCCCTGGCTAATAGTTTCTGGGTCAGCCCTTGGGCTCTTATACAGATATTTATGAGCCTCTGGCACTCTGTAATACCTATCTGGTTTAACCGGTGCAGGAGGCAAAGAGTCTGGATTAAGGGAAGCCTCAGAGAAAATATCCTGAACAACATCCAAAACAGGAGGTATAGCCAAGGGCCTATGTTGTGGTAAAAACAAAAATTCCCTAAGCCTCTTTCGAATCTGAGAAATCCTGACCTTCCCATTTAAAATGCTCCCTCATAGAATGCAGGGTTTCTGAAAAAGAAAAATCCTCTGGAGGAGAAGCAGAAGGACTAGAATCCTCTGCATCTGAATCAGAATAAGGAGGAAAATCCTGAATGTCTTCAGCCGAAGACTCTGAGTAATCTGAAGAATGTTCCAAACCTTCCACCTCTGGCTCCACCCTAGGCCTCTTATCTGGAGGGGGCATAGAACCTCTGATTAAGGAAATCAAATCTTCTGCCATTTTTAGCATGTGTTTTTTAGGTACAGAACCTGCAGAACTAGGACTGACACCAGAGGAGGACAAACCAGGCCTGACCTTGGAAGGAACCTTAGAGGCAGAAGGGGAAGGCCTAACCACCTTATGCAAAGAAGGGAGTACAGCAACCTGAGAGGCCCCCTCAGCCTGACCCGACTCCTGAGAGGCCACATCTTGCAAAATTAACGGCTCCCCCTGAGACTCAGCTGAAACCTCGGCTGGATCCACAGATTCCACCGTAGTTTCTAAAGAACCGGCGTCCAGAACGGACGATTCATCCTGCTTGGACTTTAACGATTTTTCCTTGCGCTTCTTAGCGGTAGCGGGCATCGGAGGATCCGACGGCATATTGTAATTACACCGCCATCAAGACAAGCCTAGCGCAATCTAACCTACGCTTATTGGTGCGCTTATTAAATCTAGCACAAAAGCGACACCCGACTACGTCGTGCTCAGGCCCCAAACAAGGAATACAGAGAGAGTGGTAATCCCTATGAGGTATCTATTTCCCACAAGAAATACAATTATTCACTTTTTCTGACATCCGGATTTAACTGAGGCAAGAAAAGACAAAAATATTCCCAACGGGTACTTAGCCCAACTTGGTTTTCGGTCTGAAACTCAGAATACGAAAATTTCAGAACGCCGAACGGCACTTGCAAACGCTGCTTCTGCTTCGGACCATGCGGCAAGAAAGACTGAGGATATGACGTCGGTCATGCGCTTTAATACCACGGCGTACTGACGTCAGATCTGAGCGACCATGACCGACGCCAGCCTAACACTTTGGTATTCGGGCCGACCGAGGACAGCGGACTACCCACAGGTTATGACTGCAGCAATGTGAGATGAAGAACATCAGTGCCCTACAATAAAAAAACATAATGAACAAAGAGGAAACTACTTTTCCATTTGCTTAAGCAACATGCATTAGGAGTATCTACATCTACACTTAATGTTGTAATACTGTTTCTGAAAACCTTTTCAGTTATAATTTGAGCTAAAAGGGCAAGGGGCAAATGTCCAGAGTTGACAAGAGATTAAATGTATGACAAGGCTTTATGTTACACCTACAGTCTCACTTACTATACAAGGCTTGAATTAAAATTTCACAATCTCTTCCCTAGTCTCCATTTTTAGTGCAGTATGTTGTCATATGTCTTTCTCTTCATATCCACAATTTTTGCAACGAAATTTATAAGGGGGTACCAGGCTACTGGCCCAACAGCAAGATACAAGCAGTAAAATTGATTTTAGTCCCTTTAGTTTTATGCAAAGATCAGACATATTTTCATCAGCCAGAGAAACTGTGGACAGTAATTAATAAAAGTTGAAGGATT
Source organism: Protopterus annectens (assembly GCF_019279795.1). Lineage (NCBI taxonomy): Eukaryota > Metazoa > Chordata > Ceratodontiformes > Protopteridae > Protopterus > Protopterus annectens. The sequence goes on from NC_056735.1 coordinate 371,389,768, forward strand.
TTATTTGGGATGGGAAAAGCGAAAGAGACAATCAGGATAAGCTGGTCCTCCCAACAGAATAAGGAGGTTTATGATTACCTGAAAGAATATTTTAGAGCTACACAGTTAACGATCCTATACATAACACATCCTATAAGCTAAATGTCAAAGTGGAACGGGATGATGCTGTTGGGGGGTGTAATTTAAGAAGAATGGGATTTTGGACATAGATCCTTAAGAAGAATAGGGGTCGTACGGATTATATTATATTCAAAAAACAGCAGAAGGTATAGTAAGAAATAAGCCAACATGGGAATAGATAAAGGTGACTCTACCAAGAGGGATGACTGCAATTAGGGGTACAGACAATAAACAAGAGAGGGCTAGAATTCACTGGAGGAAAATGGCAAAGGATCCAAAGTATTGGGAACAAATAATCACAGAAAGAAAGGTAAGAGAATGGGAATAAGCTGAGAAGACATTTGGATTGCAAGCTAGTGTTTGCCTTACCTACCTGGGATTGATAGAGTATAGAGAAAGGGATATGGAAATCCTAAATGAAAGACCTGTACTGGATGAGTTTTTTTAATGAATCTAGAACAGAAGCTACTGTTAAAAAAAGGATAACTAGTGGGGCATATAAAATTTTGCACAATAGCTATAGGAATCAATCAGAAAAGATCGGTATGAGATTAGATACGCAATTCAAAAGCAAACAATGGGACGACATATGGATGGCTCCCAAGGGTTCCTATCACGTAGTCAAACTTTTACAAGTTCGAACCTCATATGGTCGAGACCATAAGTTCAAATTTGTAAAGGTTCGAGCATCTGAATGGAAATCTCCATAAGTGGAGGTTTCCATTTTGTTCAATGGGGTGCGATCTCGGAGTTGGTATATTTAAGAAGCGGGGGGTGTGGGGGTGCAGGGGTGCTTGCCCCTTGCTTAAAACAGTTTATTTTGTTTTCTCTTATTTTTTTTTATCCATAGTTGAAGTTTTGTAACTTTGAACATAATGGTTCAAACATTACGTGTTCGAAGTTATAAGACTTTGACTATGTGAAATAGACCCGACTCCCAAAAATTTAACAAAATCTACAGTTTTTATAAGTGCACACACCCCTGTTAAAATGGCAGGTTTTTGTGATATAAAAAAAATGAGACCACAATAAATAATTTCAAAATGTTTCCCACCTTTAATGTAACCTATAACCTGTACAATTCAATTGAAAAACAAACAAATCAGTTAGGAGAAAAAAAAATAAATAAATAAAAAAACGTACAATAAGCTCATTGCAGAAATGCACGCACCCTTGACCTAATACTTTGTTGAAGCACCTTTTGATTTAATTACAGCACTCAGTCTTCTTGGGTACACACTTGTCATCAATTAAACAGACTGATTAACCCCAAATAAAGTTCAGCTGTCCTAGTAGGACTTTCCTGACATTTACTCAGTTGCCCGCTTCAGCAAAAGCCATAGTTTGCAGAGAGCTTACAAAGCATCAAAGGGATCTCATTGTTGAAAAGTATCAGTCAGAAGAAAGTACAAAAAAATGTCCACAGCATTGGATATACCATGGAACACAGTGAAGACAGTCATTAAAAAGTGAAGAAAATATGGGACAACAGTGACGTTGCAAAGAACTGGATGTCCCTCTAAAATTGATGAAACAGTCAGGGAGGTTGCCAAGAGACCTACAGCAACACTGAAGGAGCTGCAGGAATTTCTGGCAAGCACTGGTTGTGTACATGTAACAACAATCTCCCGTAGTTTCCATATGTCTGGGCTATGGGGTAGGGTTGCAAGAAAGAACCCTTTTCTTACACAGAAAAACATCTAGACCAGTCTAAAATTTGCAAAACAATACATCAAGTCTCCCAAAAGCATGTGGGAAAATGTGTTATGGTCTGATGAGACCAAGGTTGAACTTTTTGGCCAGAATTCCAAAAGGTATATTTGGTGCAAAACCAACACTTCGCATCACCAAAAGAACACCATCCCCACGATGAAGCATGGTGGTGGCAGTATCATGCTTTGGGGTTGCTTTGCTTCAGCTGGAACTGGGACTTTAGTCAAGGTGAAGGGAATTATGAATAGTTCCAAATACCACTCACTTTTCGCCCAAAACCTTCAGGCATCTGCTAGAAAGCTGAAGATGAAGAGGAATTTCGCCTTTCAACACGACAATGACCCCAAGCATACATCCAAATCAACAAAAGAATGGCTTTACCAGAAGAAAATTAAAGTTTTGGAATGGCCCAGCCAGAGCCTAGACCTAAATCCAATAGAAAATCTGTGGGGTGACCTGAAGAGGGCTGTGCACAAGAGTTGCCCTCACAATCTGACAGATTTGGAGCACTTTTGCAAGGAAAAGTAGAAAAATATTGCCAAGTCAAGATGCGCTATGCTGATAAGACACCTACCCAAGAAGACTGAATGTTGTAATTAAATCAAAAGGTGCTTCACCAAAGTATTGGTTTTAGGGTGTGCACACTTATGCAACCAGCTTATTGTATGTTTTTTATTTTTTATATTTCTTCATCTAACAGATTTTTTTTTCAATTGAATTGTACAGGTCATAGGTCACATTAAAGGTGGGAACAGTTTTGAAATGATTTATTGTGGTCTCATTTTTTATATCACAAAAAACTGGCATTTTAACAGGGGTGCATACACTTTTTATATCCACTGTAGAAGATTTAGATTTTTTGCTTTGAAATGTTTTATAGCCCAAGCAGACTCCAAATAATTTTTCCTCAGGTAGATGGCAAATATTGGGGGTGTTATGAGGTAGAAAAAGGTAACTGGGAAAGTACAGTTGTGTACACTTACCATAAATGTAGATGTTCGAGTGTATTCACTGTTGCAGTCATTACATTTGAGTAATCTGCTGGCAGGTTGCCCTCAGTCGGCCTGATTAACAAAGTCTTGGGTCCTGCGTCGGTTGGTGTCCCTTCTTCCATGACATCAGGTCATCAGGGGTGTAAAACATGCAGCCAACGCCATTACATCAGTTTTTCTTGCCCCAGACATCAGGTGCCCCCCAAATGGGGAGCAAATAAAATTAAAAAATACAAAAATATACCTCCAACCAAAAACAAATACACCAAAAGTACTTTTAAGCATAGTAAAAGAAAGTAGAGGTATACCAGAGAAAAACAGGGGGCTGGAGGGAGAGTAACCAGGACTGCAACAGTGAATACACTCGAACATCTACATTAAGTGTATACAACTGTACTATGTTCTTCATGTTTCACTGCTGCAGTCATTACATTTGGGTAGATTACCAAAGCTATGGTTGGGAGGAGGAAATTATACAACATTAGGACCAGCTATAAGGCCTTGCAAGAGCCAGCTCTGGATTTAGATAAAAGTGGTAAATGGTAATGTTTGGTGAAAGTATGAACTGAGCTCCAGGTAGCAGTTTCTAGCATATCCCTGGTAGGAACACCTCTGAGAAAGCCTGCTGAAGTAGATGCAGCCCTGGTGGAATGGGATCTGATCCCCTAAGGGATAGTTTTTCCATGGTGCTTATAGCAGAAACGAATACAATGGCTTATCCATTTTGAAATGATTTGCTTAGAAATAGCCTTTCCCTCTGCCCCTGCAGCAAATGCTACCAGCAGTTGTTCAGATTTTCTTTGAGATTTAGTCCTGTTCAAGTAAAATCTAAGTTGTCTGTGTAAATCCACTGAATGCAGAATCCACTCCCCCTTGTTCTGTGGATTGGGAAAGAAAGTTGGCAAATGAATGGTCTGATTAAGAGCCACACTGGATACCACCTTGGGCATGAAGGATGGATTGGTCCTGAGAGATACCCTGTCGGCATGAAAAATGATGAAAGACTCCACTACCATAAGAGTCTGTAATTCAGAAATCCTTCTGGCTGAAGTGACTGCTAAAAGGAAAGCTGTTTTCCAGGAGAGAAATTTTAAGTCTGCAGTAGCAGCTGTCTCAAAAGGAGGAAGAGTGAGTTTCTCCAATACAAAATTAAGGTCCCAGGCAAGGGTTGGAGCTCTCCTGGGTGGTCTTAAGTTTCTGGTCGCTCTGAGATACTGCTTTAGCAGTGGATGAGAGAAGAGAGGAGGTTCTGTGTTGTAATGAGCTGAAATGGCTGAGGCATGGATTTTTATGGAAGAGCAGAGGCAGAGGGGGAAAGGCATAGACTGATAGGTTTTTCCAGCTGAAGGACAGAGCATCCACTTTCCAGGCTTTTTTATGATGAGTTCCTGTGCAACATTATTCCAACTGATAGTTCTGGGGTGAGGCAAAAAGATGCATGTCTGTGCTCCCCCATTTGCGTGTCAACATGTTGAAAATCCATGGTTCCAGTTTCCATTCATGTGGGTCCATGAGATTTCTGCTTAGTTCGTCTGCCAGAGTATTCAGCTTTCCTGGCAGGAATTGAGCTTGTAGTTGTACTTGATAGCTCAAGGCAGTGTTCCACAATGCCATGGCTAGTCTGCAGAGGGGGTAGGAGTGTGTACCTCCCTGCTTGTTTATGTACCACATAACCGTGGTGTTGTCAGTCTTTATCAGTAATTGTCCTGGATGAAGGTAGTCCTTGAAGGCTGTCAGTGCATTCTGTACAGCTAGCATTTCTTTTTGATTTATATGAAGGTGCATTTGATATGGGCTCCATTTTCCCTGAATGCACTTCCCTGCCAGATGAGCACCCCATGCATAGTCTGATGCGTCTGTAGTTAGGGTTTGGGCGGCAGGGGGTGGTGTGAATGGCAGTCCCTTGTTTTGGTGGCAGGCCTCTGCCCACCATAGGAACTGTAGGTGCAGGCAAGGTATGATAGGAATCATTGTTTCCAGGCTGTGACAATGTTGACTCCATAGACTTTTTAAATACCACTGAAGTTTCCTCATATGCAGTCTTGCATATGAAATTAAAAGACTGTAGGAGGCCATGAACCCCAAGGCTTGCAGTATTTGCCTTGCAGAAAACAGGGTTTTTGTGGCCATCTTTCTGAAGTAAGTCACCAAATGAATTTGCATTTCTGGCGTAAGGAAAGCCATCTGGGCAGTTGTATTCAAGCTTGCACCCAGGAATGTAATTTTCTGAGAGGGTACCAGTTGTGAATTCTTTTTGTTTATAGTGTACCCTAGACAAGTTAGAACCCTTTTTACAAATGCCAGATGTTTTAGAAGAATGTCCTTGTATTCTGCCTGAATTAGACAATTGTCCAGGTATGGATATATTTAAATATTTCTTTGCCTGCAAAATGCAATTACTGGAGACAGGCACTTTGTAAAGACCCTGGGTGCAGTAGATAAGCCAAAGGGCAGTCCAGAGAACTGGTAATGCAAGTAGCCTGTTTTGAATCGGAAGTATCTTCTGCAAGATTCTCTGACTGGGATATGCAGGTAAGCCTCTTTTAAATCTAGAGATGCCAACCAGGCATTTTTGCCTAGCATAGGAAGTAACTGGTGAAGAGTCAGCATCTTGAATTTTGGAATGTCCAGAAAGGTGCTTAGAGTACATAAGTCCAGAAGTGGACGCCATGATTTGTCTTTTCTGGGTGCCAGGAAAAGTTCTGAATAGAAACCTTGTCCCTTTTCCTCTTCTGGTACTAGTTGAATAGCCCAATGCTCATGAGAGAAAGTACTTGTTTCTGGGCCTCTGCCCACTGATTTGGGGGCAGGTCTGGCCATCCGTTTGGAGTTGGCAATGTGTGGAAATGAAATCTGTATCCTTGGGATACTATATTTAAAACCAATTTGTCCTGGGTTATAAGTTGCCAGTTTTTTGCATGAAGAGCCAGTTTTCCCCCCAAAGGGGCGACTAAAAGGCAAGTGCTTGGTAAGTGTAGAGGGAAGTCATTGAGACTGCTTACCATAGGGAGGTGTCTTGTTGTTTCCAGATTTGGAAGAGGAGGCACCCCATTGCTTTGTTCTGAAAGTCCCTTGGGACTGAAACCTGGTGCCTTTGGAATGTCTGGGTTTGACTTGAGTGGCTCTCAAAGGAACTGGAAAGGACCAGCTCTTCATAGGCCAGTGCCTACTAAATCTTGGAGGTTGCACTTGTAAGAAATCTTCCACAGTTTGCATTAATTTAGCTTTAGCTTCCATCTTTTTTAGAACTTCTTCAGCCTTATTACCAAAGAGACGGTCCTGTTGTAAAGGAGCATCCAACAATTTTGCTTTAACATGATCAGGCAGATTTTGCTCTTTGAGCCAAGCATGCCTTCTTAGCACAGACCCAGTTACAGCAGCCCTGTAAGAGGACTCCAAAGAATCAAAACCACATTGCAAAGTATGTTTTCCAACATGTTCAGCTGAATGCAATAGATCCTGTAAATCTTTATTTTCCACAGTCAGAAATCAACATCATTTTTTGTTTAAGCAGTCCCATGATATGCTGCTGATATTTTAGCATATGGAATTGACAGTTTAAAGCCCTGATTGCCAAGGTTGCAGAAGTGTAAACCGTCTTACCCATCTATCCAGCGCCCTGGAATCTCTATCAGAAGGGGTAGGATTTTTAGCAGTAGAGGCCTTAATGCCCTTGAGACCCTGAGAAATGGTTTCAGGATCAGCAACAGGACTTTTGAAAAGGAATTTGTGGGAGTCAGGAACCCTGTAGTATGTCTGGCTTACAAGGAGCCGGAGGCAGAGAATCAGGAGCCGTACTAGATTCTGAAATCACATCATCAACAAAGTCTAGAACAGGAGGTATAGCCAAATGCATATGCTGAGGAAGAAGAAAATCCCTAAGCCTCTTTTTAGATTCAGAAAAATCCTGACTTTCCCAGTGGAAATGTTCCCTTAAGGTATGTAAAGTTTTCCCAAAAGAAAACCCCCCAGGGGGAGAAGCAGAAGGAATGGAATCCTCTGCCATCAGAGTCCTCATAAGTAGGTATAGACAATTCCTGTTCATTAGAAGAGTCAGAAGAAAAAGAATCCTGCTCAGAAGATTCATAGTCAATTTCTTGCCTAGGCCTCTTAGAAGGGGGGGGGGGGGGGTTGGCTACCCCTGATTAGAGTAATTAAATTTTCAGCCATTTTGATCATTTGTTTTTTAGGCATAGGGGCCTGCACATGTGGCCCAGGCATCGGTTTTTTACACACAGTTCGAGATTTTGGCCATAATATTGAACATGGCATCTATTTAATATACAAATCTATAGGCCTGAGTACACCCTCAGAAGCCGGTGCCTGCACAGCGGCTCCAGACCCATCCAAGGTAGAGACATCCATGGGTTCCATAATTGAAGCATCACGCAACATACTGGAATGGTCTCAGTAGAGGCCTGCGAATCAGAAGTAGCGGGTATCAGGGGCTGCGAAAGCACCTCACTGAACACCGGCGAATTGGCGACTGGCTTAGGAGAAGCATCATCGGCAGTTTCGGACCTCAACGGCCTGTCTATGTCTTTTTATTTGAGTTTTTTAGGTATTCCGGTAGTCGGATTGCTAACCGACGTCATTTCTGGATAATTAAACCGTGATCCAAAATATTTAAAAGCAAAAATGTACAGACGACGGATAGTGCGTTGATTAAATAAAGAACAAATCCGAAAGCAAGGCAAGTCGTGGTCAGGGACTAGGCAAGAAATACAGTACAAGTGAAAATCCTTATGAGGTATTTGCTTTCCACATGTAATACAATTAACTTTTACTGACATCAGTAAAGAGCAAGAAAAAGTTTCCCCAACGGGATACTTAGCTTTTTAGTTGAAGACTTTGGTTCTGAAACTCGAAAACAAAAATTTCAGGAGTCGGCCGACCGGCACTTGCGAACTGCTTCTGCTTTGGGCACCGCGCAGCAAGAAAGACTGATGTAATGGCGTCGGCTGCATGTTTTATATCCCTGATGTCATGGAAGAAGGGACAGCAATCGCCATAGGACCCAAGACTTTGTTAATCAGGCTGACTGAGGGCAACCTGCCAGCAGATTACCCAAATGTAATGACTGCAACAGTGAAACACGAAGAACATCATATGTTTTTGTGAGTGTAATGAATAGACAGACTTTAAAAATTCCTGACTGAATACTCTGTTGGGAATACTAGGTGAGCAAATGAGTGTAACTAAGGCAATAATTTTTTTGAACTGGGGTACAGGATCTGAACTGCCTTGACTTGCCTTGTTAAGTTTAATTTTGGTGGCTGCCAAAAAAGCAAATACTAAAAAATGGAAATCAAAATCTAAACCAACTATACTTGTAATAGTGAATATTGTAACAGGTAAAAGAATAGGAGGTATGATCTTCAGAGAAAGGTAGGGGTAAATTACATAAAAAAATGGAAATTGTGGGACCAATACATATTTGGAAGAGGAATAAGATTTAAAAGGCGGCAAGAATTAACTAATTTATGTAATGTTGCCTAAAGTATAGGATATATGACAATATAAAAGTAAACTTGTTAATATGGTATGATTACTTTCATCTAAATGCAGGTTTGCCTATGTCATAACTGATAATTCAATAAAGGTGTTAAAAAAAAAAGAGCCATGTTATGCCTAGCCAAGCTTACTCCAAATTTAGCAAAACATTACTGACGTGTCAATACCTCAAGGAATTTTACCGTTATGACACAAGCTTGTACATATCAAGTGTTCACAGGCTCCCCCTGTCTGTTATGGACACAGGCACCAAACCAGGGGTAAATTTGCAATTTCCAATCCACTGGACCAAATTACATTTGAATAGGATTAGGTATGAGCTGTGCTTGACATGGATGGGAAGCCTATTCCAGGGGATGTGGTAATCTTTAAAGACACATACCTCTCACTCCAACGTATTCTGTTTGTGTCCAAGACAAGTTTTGGGTCCTTAGAACCAGTAATTCTAATGCAGTTTGTTTTGCAGATGTGGAACAAATCCATCAGTATGGGATCAAAGGATGCCTTATAGGCTAGGCACAGATCATTACACAACAGTCTGTAGGAGACAGACTTTAAGGACAGGGCTTTGAGACAGTCTGCATAATATTTTTTGCTTGCTCCCCATATTCCTTTTTGCGAGTAACCTCTGTAGTCATAAACTGTTACAAGAGGCTGGTCAGATACATGCTGTACTTGATGACTGGTCTGTTAAGGACCAAGTACAGTGGAACAATGACCACTTGAAACTGGATGACATGCCCTTACTTATAAGTTGTGCAATGTTGAATGATTTTCTCATGACAATTGACACTTATTTGTCAAAGGTTGGTTACTGTCAACATGTTTTCTCGGATCCCTGACCATTGATTTTACTTTTTGGAATGGATTATCTTTTTGGTAATTTCCAGAGATGGACATCTTTCCAAAGGGTCCTAGCATGCATTTTTTCACACAGAGTTTTAGTCCATGGTTCTAGCACCAGCTGTTTGTCTGCATTAGGCACTCTTGCAGGGTGTCTGTTTCTTTACGGGATTCAATGACATTTGCCTTGACTTTACTTTACATATATTCCTTTCCTCAGTTATTTTTAGCTATGCACTAGTAACTTGAATTGTTCTGCAAACATCTACAACTTTTGATAAGCTCAGGTCAGTTCTCTTTCTCTTAAAACCCTTACTTCATATTTTTTACACCACAAAATACTTTAATTTCTTATAATTAATCATGCGATTCACTAAATTCACAGTCTTTGGCTCTCTTCTTCATCTTAGTAGCACAAGCATTTGTAATCTCTATAAGAGCTCACACCCTATGAAGAACAAATGGCAATTGTTTTATAGGTTCATAGATTTATACTAGGCTAACAATCACTAGGGTCTTAGGCCTAGCCATGCAATCCAATCCTCTTTTGTCCCAGAGTTCCTTGGACGTCTATATGGTGGGGAATGCTAGTAAAGAGGTAGCTAAGGATTATGTGGGGGAGGGGCATGTTAGTTGGGGATTAATTTACTTACTGTTGATCTCTGCCCATCAGAGACATGGGAGCCAGACCAGGGGTGATTATGTGATTTCCCATTCAATGATCAAAGTTGTTTTTTTAACAGCTTCAGGGACGAACTCTACTTCACACAGATAGGGAGCTTATTACATAGCGCAAAGGATCCTTTCAGATACAAATCAGTCTCTCCAGCATGTCCGATTTATGTTACAAGCAAAGATAAGGTCCTAGGATCTAGTGTTTCTGGTACTTTTTGTTTTGTAGATGTGCAAGAGATCCATCAGAAATGGATCTGAGGATACCTTATATGTTGGCATAGATCAGCTGTCAGTAACATGTGGGAAACTGAAAGGCGATCTGTGTAGGACAAGGTATCCTTACCCTGGATTCTCCTAGTGAGGAACCTTTGTTGGCATTTCAACTGTTGCAAATGCCTGGCTAGGTACCTACTAAAGGGGGCACTGCACTCAATGGTGGGTCTGATAAGGACCGAGTAAGTGTGGTACTATAACTTAAAATCCACAAAAACAGGTAGAGGGAAGCAAGGCAGCAAACACCAACAGATGACAGTTAATCTTCTTTAATACAGATAAAATGTGAAGCGCTTTTCGTTTGAGACTGTGCTCAAACTTCTTCAGACAAACTGATTACACAAATCACAAGTATATATACCAATTAGGTGAGCTGCTCACACAAGCACTACATCAATTATAGCAATTAAAAACTGCACCAAGGTAATAAATAATTTAAAGGCATATAGAAGACGTCTCCGTGACCGTTTGTATGAACATATTTATGCAATTCGGAAGAATAAACTCGACAATGCTTTGGCTAAGCATGTCAGTCTCAACCCGGACCACAAATTTAAATTTATGATAATAGATCAGATTCACGAAGATCCTAGGGGAGGCCCTACTCCATTAAAACTGGAAGAATTAGAACTTATGTGGCAAGTTAGATTAAATGCATATAATACCCCTGGACTTAATGAATGCTGTTCTATTGTCAGTGTTTTAAAACTTAAAAGTTTATCAAGATAGATGTATATATATATATATATATACATATATACTTTTCACATTTTTTATATTTTTTATTTTTTTGTAGTATACATTAGTTGATATATATATCTATCCTCAGTAGATTATTTAATCAACATGTTGGACGGTTATATTTTTATTTTATTTTGCAACGGTTGAAGGTGGTTTTAAGTACAAACATGTATTAAGAGCATTTAGGCAGTTTTGTTTTATATGCCTTTAAATGCTTTATTACCTTGATGCAGTTTTTAATTGCTTAACTGATGTAGTGCTTGTGTGAGCAGCTCACCTAATTGGTATATATACTTGTGATTTGTGTAATCAGTTTGTCTGAAGAAGTTTGAGCACAGTCTCAAACGAAAAGCGCTTCACATTTTATCTGTATTAAAGGAGATTAACTTTCATCTGTTGGTGTTTGCTGCCTTGCTTCCCTCTACCTGTTTTTGTGGATTTTTAGTTTGTTTTTACTTGTGGTACTATAACTTCCTTGGACTTGAATACCATACCCTTGCTTATCAGTTTGGCGACAGAATAATTTTCTTACTATCTTGGCTACATGTTGGTCGAAGGCCAGATTACTGTCTATATATGTTCCCAGATACTATCTACTGGGTCAACTGTTAGAGGTGTTTTATCAATGGAGTAATTAGCTTGGGTGGATGATTTTCCAAAGGGCACTATAATGTATTTCTTTGCATTGAGATTTAAGCTGTGGCTTTGGCAGCAGTCATCTGTTTACGTTGGATCATCTTGTAGGAAGTTGCTGTTGAGGGAGGACTCTGACAGCTCCCAATTTACAGGCCTGTGCATACTTGGCAAGCCGAAGGCCTTCTTAACATTCTCCCAAAGATTTTAGAACTTCTCTCTAACTACTATTGGGTTTTTCAACCTATTATAGAAAAGTAAGAGCTTTTTTCCAGACACAGGGGAATAGCCATTGAACTTTCAATGCTTCTTGACCGATCCACTTGTAGAAAGGGATGGACTCAATTTCTGCATGCAAAACTTGCTCTTTCAACTGCATTTCAGCTGCACTAAGATTCCTTGACGGCTTCAGCTGAATCAGTCTTCTGACTGTAAATTACGATTCTTTAGTGCTAAACACAAACGTCTTGAAAAACAAATACAATTTTGTCACTTCCGAAGATATATTTTACAGTTCTGAAAGACATTTCTCTACTCTGATACCATGCAGTGTCTGAATGGTCAATAAATAAAAAAAAAGACAAGGAGATACTGAGGGTGAGTTTAGCCACCGAGAGATATGCATTCAAAACTGAAGTGTCTTGAAATGTGTACCACATGACATGCAGACCAATGCAGCCGTTTCATTAGCATTAAAGTTATACATCCCATAAATAACAGACAATGCAAAGAGGACTTGAGACGGATACCCCACTTTTTGAAAATCTGACTTAAAATTTACTGTTCAGAGGGACTGCTCATGCAACATCCAGGAAAATGGCTCAAGAAGACCCAGCCAGAAATGGGCATCACTTCCAGATAGTGAAGAGTCAGCACCGTCCAGTGTCAAACTCTTACAGATTCCTGGAACAATGAGTAAGACTGTGGTTCCCACACCCCTGTCACATTGTCAGACTATCTTACTCCTACTGGAAGGCTGTGATGAAAAGCTTGAAATGAAGACAGTACTGTCATCATTTCCAAGACAATGAAATTTAAATGAGACTTGGAAACAGCCCATGTTCTCTGGAATACTTGCCTGCTGAAATATCCTCATTTACCACACAGCAAGTGCACCCAGGATGACTGGAGCTAAAAGCAGTATACGTTACAAAGGCACAACCCAAGACAAGATTATACTGAAACGTTCAGTACAGAAGATGGGTTTAACACATTTTGGATGGTCTGATGGGAGTATTCAGTGGGTCCTGGTGCTGGGACCATTTAAGGATTTTCATGAGATAGCCATTATTAAGTGTCATGTACTTAGAGACTGTCAACTGACCAAGAATCTTCAGATATAGGAGCTTGAAAGGAAACTTGGAGGACAACAGAAGATGCACTGTTGAGGATAAGCTTGAAAGGAAACTTGGAGTACAACAGAAGATGCACTGTTGAGGATTTGCTGATCTTTTTGAAGTGTGGACATTCAAAAGTAGTTGTAATCACCAGGGAATAAAACTGCGAATTCCCAACAGTTCTAAAACTGGAGCAGAGTTATTTCTAGCTTTATGGTAACCCCCCCCCCCCCCCCCATGGAGTGAAACAATTACAGCAGGTAATCCCTTCTGACAAGACTGGTTCATGAGATGCTAGTAAAGAACCTCACAAGCTCAGTAACGAAAATTATCCAGATCTCTACAGCCAGGGGTGAAATGTTACACTACCAATACATTTTGCAAATATCCTAGGGGCTATATTGATTCCAAAATAAAGTGCCCTTAATTTGGTAATGTCTGGATCCTACATGAAGTGTAGGAATGTTAAAGACTGCCTGGCAATCTTTATGTAAAAGTGCGGGTCCCTCCTGATCTAATGACAATATATCCAGTCTCCTTCTGGGAGACAAGACTCTGGGAACAAAGGATAAGGCTGCTGACACACAGGTCTCAATTTTGACACCCAAAAAATTTTGGAATAGGATCAAAAGCCTTTACTGATTGAAGGATCTCTTGGACAGATTTACTTATTATAGGTTCATAGGTAAGTACTAGGTTAACTGTCCTTGCAAGCCATTTTAAGCCTAGCTAATTTCTATTCTGGTGCTTCAATTAACCTGCCCAATTTGGTGTTAGACTGGCCTTACTCATCCCATGGTCTTGAATATTACCTCACTGAACAACTGGAATCATACCACAGATAATTTGAGTGGACCCTTGCATGAGATAAAGCATGCAGAATCTGCCTCTGTCCAATACAGGGGGACACTCCTGGGGTAAATGTTCTGTTTACTACTACCCATATATCCAAGTTGTGCTTGAATATGGATAGGAATGAGTTTTGATTAAAATGGATTGGGAGTCTCTTCCAGGGCAGCAGTATCCTCTGCAAGTTAAACTTGTCCCTCCAAACTAAATAATTTTGAGAATCCTGCGCAACTCTTCTATTGTCTGCTATTTTAGATTGAGTGGATTTTAATAAAGGAAGTGAAGGTCATCTATTGCTATCCTAAGATTTTACACAACTGTACTTTCCCAGTTACCTCTTTCTTCCCCATCACATCTCCAGTTGTCATCTACACGAGGAAAAATTCTTTAGAGTTTGCTTGGGGTGTAAAAGTATCTACGCAAACACTTATAGGCAAAAATCTTAAATCTTCAAGCATTTGTTGCATACCTGGGAGCCATAAATATGTCCTCCCATTGTTTCCTTGTAAACTGCATATGTAATCTTACCAATCTTTTCTGACCTCTTCTAATTGGTTGTTACAGCTATAATGTAATAGTTTATCTGCCCCACTAATCATCCTATTTTTAACAGCAGCTTCTGCTCTAGATTTGATTTAAAAAACTCAACCAGTGCAGGTCTTTTAATTAGGGTTCCCCTATCCCTTTCTCTTTGTTTATACTCTGATATCAATTCCTGGTAGGGAAGGTGATCACTAACCAGGAATCCAAATGTCTTCTTGGCCTATTCCAATTCAATTATCTTTCCTTCTCTAATTATTTGTTCCCAATGCCTTGGTTCCTTCGCCATCTACCGCCACTGAATTCCAGCCCCCTCTTGTCTATTCTCTGCATTGTAGGACAGCAAGGATCTGTGTTAAGAGTGGGTCCTGACTGTGTTTGCAGCATCAATAAGAACATATTTTCTATTTAGCTGTGCAAGATTTTCTAGTAGCGAGTCTCCTGGCTTCCTGTAGGATTTGAACAGCTGCCTCAGGGAATAGGTAATGTTAAGGAAGGTTGTTACATCTCATGTTTATTCTTTAAAAAAATACATATTAACTTGTAGTTTCTTCACAAATGATTCAAATAAAATGTTTATATGTTTATGTCAAAATAAAATGTTTATATGTTTATGTCAAAAGCAAATGAAAAACAGATGTACGATTATGCAAAATACAGTTTCACATAAGTAGTACCTTTATATTTCAAGTGTCTTACAACTGCACTGTCTCTGTTTTGTGCTGACAGCTGAAGCAAAGTAAGTGTTGAAGGAGATAAGGGATGTTATGCTACGTTTGTTCTTAAAATCAGTGAATTGTGTCAGGTATCTTTGGAAACCAGATTAATCAGCAGTAAGCGCTGGCCTTCTCAGCCTGGAGGAAGAGTCTTTGCAAGGATGCCTGTGAGATAATGTGTACTGGTACAGAATGTTACAAAGCTGCAGGCCAATAAATCTTAAAGGTAAACTCCACCCTAGAACTACAACAATCTGTTTTTTCACTCTATCTTTGTTTCCTGACCTATTTTAACATCTCAAAATCACTCAAGTGCTTTATTTGTAATTTTAGCCTGTTTTTCACAACATGGCTACTAATGGGGTGTAATGTATCAATGTGACCTTGTTCTCAGACAACCCCTTCTCTTTCCCATAATGCTTTGTATGACTCATGCTAAACATAAGGAAGTAACTGTGAATTTCCATGCCATTGACATATAATGGGATTTGTGAGAGTCACTGTTATCTTCTTTAGCTTCTGCAAAATGACTGCTGCTTTTCTGTTTCTAATCACCTTCATTTATGTTTGGCTCAGACTTTGTTTTACACTATACTTAGAAGTTATCCAGCTACAGCCAGAAAAGTAGCAAAATTGCAGGCCTTTGTTTAGGGCTTTCTTTTGTAGTTCAAGAGGAACTGACAGTCTCTCCCCCCACACTACTGCAGAGGTGTTAATACTGTTACTGCAATGAGAGACCCTTGTAAAATCAATTCCTCTCATATGTGACCGAAGATCATATATAGAAGAATCATATGTGGCAGAAGGTTTGCAGTACTTGCAGAAGAGTCCTTATTTCCTTCAGACTGATGTGTTCTTTTAGGAACTATGGTTGTCATCTGCCCTGTACCTGGTGTGATCCTATCCATGCCTCCCTGTGTCTCAGCTGAGGCATCTATGTAAATATCTTGAAGAGGAGGAGGTGGGTGTAAAAGGAAGTCCTGAGTTGAGATTGACCTGTTTCTTTCACCAAAGTAGCTCTTTTTTGAGATAAGGGAAATGGAGAATCAGGGTGTCCAGGGGGTAGGAGTGTTGGGACTACACAAATTTCAGATACCACTGGATTTTCCTTGTGTGAAGTCTGCCTAGGGGATGTACAGGAATGGCTGTTGCCATGAAACCCACAGTTCATATCATCTCCCTTGCTGCGCACTGTGTTACGCAGGAGAACTCTAGGAAGAATTGTGTCAGACTCCGAACATTCTCCTGAGGGAGGAAGGCATGGATTTTCTTTATGTCCAGTTTGCAATCCAGGAAAACCAGGTCCTCTGTAGGAGTCTTTTGGGATTTGTTGCAGTTGACTGTGAAACCCAGACTTGTCAGGAGTTGAAGAATAAAATCTAGATGCCATCCAGGTATTGCAAATTTTGCATTCCATGGGGGCATCATAATGCCATCACTGGTATTAGACACTTTGTTAACATCCTTGTGCTGTGGAAAGACCAAAAGGCAAAGCAAGAAACCGAAAGTGTTATGAGCCAGATAAATACTTGAAGAATTTCCTGTAAATGGGATTAACAGGTATGTGCAAGTAGATATCCTTCAGATCTAGGGACACTAGAAAGACATGGGGGAGAACAAAAGGCAGAAGAGTGAGAAGAGACAGCATTTTGAAAGCAGGTACTTTCAAGAATGCGCTTAGAAGAGAAAAGTCTAGGTTGTGTCTGTTTTCCTTATTTTCTTGGCACCAGAAAGATTCTGGAGTATAATCCTTTCCTTATAAAGTCTTTTGGGACTTGTTTGATGGTGCCCTGATGCAGGAGGTCCTGAATAATGAGAGCTAGTAGAAATAGCAGAAATGGAAACACTTTCCCAGTTCATGGCATAACCATCCTCGATGATTGACAGAACCCACTTGTCTGTGGTAACAGTTTCCTACCAGTCCAGGAGAGTGAGTCTTTTGGAAAGAGGGCAAGGGGGCTAAATGTAAGGGAGGGATGTTATGAAGGTAGTCATAAATTTTTATTTCCAAAGGGAGGCCTCCCAGATAGAGGTTCTTTATGAGGCAAGTCAGAGTTCCTCTTTGTAGGAGTTTTCATGGCTTTTGAGTTGTCCTAGGGCCCCCTTCTGAGGGGACACACAGATTTAGATGGGTAGTCCCTATGGTATCAAAAATGAGGAGAGTAGAATCTGCCTGCAGTCTTTCATATACCTTTGACTTGGGAGAATTTTGAATAGACTGGCAACCTGGCAACCAAACGAGTTCTATCCAAGGGAAGAGTCTAAGAGTTTTCATTTGAAATCCTCTTTTACAGGTCGGCTGTGAAGCCATGCATATCTGTAAGCAACAAAACCAGTAGCTGCTGCCCTAGAAGAAGCATATACCGTGTCATAACTGCACTTAAAGTTGTGTCCGGCTATTTGAGGGGCCTGACAAAGTAGATTCTGCACGTCTTCCTTTGATTCTGCAGTGTGAGGGTCTACCATAATTTTGACCAAGTACAAAAGTACAAAAATCAAACATTTACTCATTTGAGTTCAATAGTTATTAGCCCTAAAAGCTATAGTACAGGAGGTGCACACCTTCTTTCCCCACCTATCCATAGCCATATTATCCATCTCTGAAGGTAAAACATTATCACTCAGTAGGAGTTTAGAGGGCTTATCTGAAGCAATAGACACTGCAGAAGGGTCTGACACAGGATTCTTGTACTGGTATTTTAGGTCATCAGGCACCTTAAAAAACCTGTCTGGTCTTTTAGGAGCTGGTGGTTGAGAGTCAAGTATTGAAGAGGTGGACGTGAAGGTGTCCTCAAACACAGGAGACAGTGGGGAAGGTGCAGGAGTGTCCATTTCTAAGAAGCTGCAGTACTTGTTCTGTATATCAGAATTTTGAGTGGACTGCCTTTCAAAATGTTTCATTACATTCTGGACAGTTTCTCCAAAGGAAGCTTCCTCAATCAGGGAATCTGAAGACAGGGAATTCTCCTCATTCAAAGAGATTTGCTCAGGGAGTGCATTTGAGAGGAGTAGTCTAAAGAGCTGTATGAATTATAATTCTGTGCTTCTCCATAAGATGTCATAGTGGATTTTTGAGGTGTAGCCAAAGGAGGGAGGTTTCAGAGCCAGAACAGCTTTAAACAAGCTCTAGGATAAATCCTTTTCCCTAGCTGCTGAGGGAGACGTTACATGTCTAGCCTTCTGTTACATTCACTTGGAGGTATCCATAATCTGCAAGGCCTCAGGATTATAACAGCCTCCGACAGGGATTAGGTAGTGGTGACACTGAGAGAAAAACTGACATAATGTGGGTTTTGCAACCTCAGAGAGTACTTTGGAGTTTGAAACATTAGACCTCTGCTCTGGTCTTCTTAAGCTTCTTTGGCAGAAGAGGGAAATCTGGAGATGTGGATTCTGTCATCTTGGACTAGGTCAAGCATTTAAGATGCTGTGTTTTCAGAAAGGTAGTGCGGGAGGAAAGTCTTGACCTAAGGATTTTGGTAATGAATGACTTACAAATAGAGCAGGACTTGTGATTGTGTTTTGGGCGGAGACAGAAAAGGCACTTTGTGTGCAAGTCCTTGCACTGAATCTGCCAACAGCACTCGCACTTATGTCATCTAACTGACATCTTACAAACTGAACCAAAAATATCGTAAGCAAAAAAGGCAAAGGAAGGTTTCCCAATGAGGCACTTATCTGAGAAAATGACCGTGAGGCAACAGTACTAACAACAAAACGCAATTGTACTAACAACAAAACGCAATTGTACTAACAACAAAACGCAATCAGTCTGACATATGCATGACCTACGTTCAGGCTGGCAGCCAGTAAAGTCAGATGTAAACACTCGGATGTCCATCTATATGCCCCTAAGCTTATGAGGTGAGGTTATGCATCGGATGCATGACTTTGGACAGATAAAGCTTTGGTACACTGGCCAGAAGTTAGTGGTGACAATCCGTATGTCAGGAATACTGCAACAATGATTCCAATGAGGGCATCACATTACTCTGTGTGCCTCAGAATGTATGTTAATCCCATCCACCCACCCACCACCAGGAGAGGGAAATGGGCCATCTCCCTTCAATGCTCCCTGCCTGCCTGTTCCTTCAGTACTACAACCACTAACCAAACCAGTCACCTGGGTCACAGTCAGGGTTCCATCCCTCTGTGCCTCAGAGCCAGGCTCTTTTTTTGTAACTTTGGAGTAAGGCACGACATTTTCCCATGCATATGCAATGCTTTGGGAACATTCTGATTTTCTAAAAGTCAAGGGCTTTTCAGATTTCCATGAATTGTAACTATCTGACTTAGGCCTAGTCTTAGAAATGATGAAGGAAGAAAGAAGAGGAGGGAGCCCTGAAGGACAAACTATAAATGGACTCTGCTAAGATTTTGGATACTTGGTAGCTTTATAAGATCTTGCATTCAACAATGTCTACTTGAATCTTTAAATCTGGCAAGTATTATATACTGGACCTTAACAATAAAAAGCTCTGTTTATCTGCTGACTGGTGGAAATTGAATACGAAAAGGACACTATTAGAATACATAGCATACAAAATAAAAAAGTGGGCAGAATAAACCAAAGAACAGGTGAAATTGCAGAAGTTGCAGACAGAGATTGCCTATAAATGTAAGTACTCTGCAAGAGTTATGTAGTACTTAATCTGACTACAAACTTTTGGGGAAAGGAAAAAAAAACAGGAAACTCAAAATTGTAACCTTTGGTCATTTTCCACAACTTATGTAACTCGAAGCAGAAAGGAAAAATGGAGAAAGAAGAGTTTGGCAGATGAAAGGAGTTAGCAGACGAGCGAAATTTTGGCATCAGCACTAATTCTGGTCACCGGATATCAGACAAACAAGTACTACAGACGAACATCTTTAATAACAGACTAAACTTGTTTGCTGCATTTCAAATAGTGAATACTTCTCAATTCAGGAAATGGAAAGAAACCTGAGGTCATATTTCCTGTGATCTAAAGGTAGTCCCACAAGAAAATACCCTGGAGAAGGTCAAAAGGATGTTAGGTTTGCATCAATACTGAAACTTGCAACAGAAATGAGTGTCTCCCCCTTCAGTACACTTGCCTGTTGATCTTTACACTTTAGTATTATTCCTAATTTTACAAACTGCACTAACTGTAATATGTTACAAGATGTACATGCAAGTACATGGGTTTAGAAGTAAACATTAGTTGTGATTCGATAGAAACAGCTGCCTGCTCCAAACCAAACTGCTTACTGAAGCAGCTGTTTTTTTATTTTGGGTCACTTATGTTCCATTTTTTCTGGTTATCCCTTTTCCCCCCATGCATCACCAGACAGACTACGTCTAAGACTGAGGTTGGCTTGGAACCTAAGGGCATCCTGGGGACTCGTGCCACTGACTGCTTCTACTGGGGATTTTTTTTTTCACTTCTGACTTTACCCTTGGTTCCCATACCCCACATTCATCTGTTATGTCAGAAGGCTACTCCCTTCTTCAGACCTCACCTCCCTGCAGACAGCACCTAAACTAAAACCCATCCCTCCCTGTCAGCATCTCATAAGCCACACCCACTAATCAAACCTGGGCCACAGTTATGTCTTTATCCCTCTACACTACAGCACTGGCAGTAAAACTGTTCTTTTTGGTAAGCTGTCATGTTGTTGCCATGGAGACTGGGCTTTGGACCTTTAAGGTAATGGATATTCTGTCCAAGATTGTAATAGAAACCACACCTGGTGTAAAAAAAAAAAAAAAGTGTCACTGAAGAAATGTTTCACAGCTAGAGAGCCACGATTATGGTAAAAAAGAGGAAAAAATGAACAATGTATGTGCATATGCATCCTATGGATGTGATGGTACAGACTACAGCTACAACAATCGGACAATTTACAGAGAGAAAAAAACATGCTACAGTATATAACTGAGTACCTTTGGTGATCAGAAGTTAAAAGAACATGGAACAAGACTGGAGTGTGGTAATTCAAGGGTGATGAGTGAAAATACCTCTTCAAACAGTGTGATTGGCATGGAATAAGTGTCTGATAACTACAATAAGTTACAGAAAGTAAGCCATTACAACAGCAACGAAAATCAGTGCAACTTAAGAACAGGATAAACTACCAGTGTGATGTGGTAAGAAAAAGGCAGAGTAGAATGTCTAACGTTTTTCACTTTATTATTTCTGAGATTGTCAAGCCATTGTCTTTCAATATGACTGGAGGAATGACATAGAAAAGAAAAAGTACAGCTGCAATTTAAATTTAGCACCCCCTGTGATGCATAGTAGCAAATTCTGGCCATATCCGCCATTTCTTTACATCCACAAAAGACTTGTTCATGGAGTTAATGAAAATTCATTAGCTACGTATTCCACTTCCCAGCATTATCAGGCATACATTTAGTAAAGAAATGTAACACAAATACAACAACTGGTAATAAGCAAGTAACTAGGCATGATATTAAGGATAACACAGCCTGTTCACTACCCCAAGCCACAGCATACCACTACTAAACTATTACTGAAAATGAAGTCAAACGGCATGAGCAAAAATAGCACAATTAATAAAATTAAAATGTGTGTGCATAAGCAATGACCAACAGTAACCAACAAATGGAGTCAACATTCTCTTGATCAGTTTCCAATGTACAGCCTCACTTCAGATTCGTGAAATTCATGGATGTGGTAACAAAATTACAGTGAATAATGTATCAGAATAAGCCCCAAATATTCATCAAGTAAAGTAATCAAAATGCTCTTACGTTGTTTTTTCTTGTGACCACATGCAATAATATCAGTATTTACTCTGCTGACAGGATTGATAAAATTAATGCCATCACCCATTATGCCATGTTGGTAAATTCATCTCTGGCAACTGTTACAGACACTGTACATAACCAAATGATCATAGACAAGCAGTCACACTATAGAGCCCATGTAGCACATGTAACACCCCACTAGTAGCCCTGTAATCAAGCAGTGTGAATCCTCACTACTAGCACCGGTGGGGGACATACACTGGGATGATATCAGGTACACTCACAGTATTTCCAGATGCAGCACTTTGCATAAAGTGCAACTTCCCTTAAGAGCACACCGAGACCACACCAGTCCGGGGCTGGTTTCTTCCTCTTTCTCCTGACTGCCAAGACTCCCCACTGGCACAGCTACAGAGTTGAGATCTCAGCTGAATGGCCAAGCCAAGACATCCAACACTCTCTCTGTCCAACCAGTGCTTTGTGTCCCTGCCCAAGTGACTTAAACACACACTCTTGGAGATTTGTTTTACACACACACACACACACACACACACACACACACACACACACACACACACACACACACACACACACACACACACACACACCTGGGAAAGGCTGGCACAGGTTTATTAGCTATGACCCCTTCTGCCCAGACTATAAGGTAGCTATCACTGCCACCAGCCATCTCTTTATCAGCTACTTTAAGGCCCTTAACAAAGGGTGTCCAATCTTACTGTGTAATGTTACTATCAATACAAATGGTTGTTTGACCAACAGCAAGGCTATTAGGAATGGCCTACACAGTGTCACCAAATAAATATGCAAGTACTCTCAGAGCTTAAATATGTCTAGATAGACCAGCCACAATGAAAGGTTCAAATATATTTAATAAATAAAAGAACAAGACAATACTTAATATACATTTACAGTAACATCAGGTTTCAGGAAATATTTAAACCAACATTGCAGGACGGTCTCAAATAAAGAAAAATATTTAAGCTAAGATTTGCTATATTCCTTAGTATAAATAGTAGCAAACAGATGGACCCACTACAATAAATGGTGTTAGTTAGCCAGAAAATACAAGTAACAAATGTAAATCAACACCAAAGCACGACTGTTTACATAAAAATCCAGGTTTATTGTAGCAAGACAGGTAAGCGCTTTCACATATTGAAATGTGCTTCTTCAGACCATTGTCACCCATCTATATAAATCATGCTGACATTCACAAATGTCATATAATTATTCACAAAATTCCAGCTAGCTGTGCTGGCAGTACCTCTTTTTGTGACAGTACATATAGGAATTAACTAATGAGCCAGTTCTAATGGTGTTGGTACAATGTAGAAAATGGTGCAGGGTTAAAGAGGAGGCAAGGCACAAGAACTACTACAAAAAGCACTGAATGGTGTCTACTTTAGGACAGCTGACCATAACTCTATTGCATGCACTCATACAACTGTCAATCAACAGCAATGTAAATGTGCAACAACTGATCTACATACATCTAGAACATTAATCATGCCAAGAGCTGCAAGGACTTACTCAGGGGAAACTAAAAATAAACTATGTTAAAATACAAACTGCTGAATACAGCACAGTCTACAATACGGTGTCCAGAATTTGTCAAAACTGGTCCTAGAAATCTTGACAGGCAATATTTACATTCTGATAAACTTAAGTCACTTATTACTATTGAAAGACTGATGACATTACAAAATATGTGCAGCAGTAACTGCACAAAAAAATAAGTTACCAAATCTATTTCTGATTGTTTCAGAAGCAAAAATGTTTCATGAAATTTAAATTACGCAGCCTACACTCTGGCAGCTAATCACAAACTTCTGCAGCTGTGCTGCTAGAAACTCATGCAATGCCTTCCGCTATTACACATTTTATTGCTGCGTACATATATGTATGTGTATATATATAAATATATATATATATATATATATATATATATATATATATATATATATATCAGGACTTTTCTTAGGCTGATAGAATTGACAGGGTGCAACAGGGCCTCGAATGCATCACTGCAATCTGCAGTCCAGAACCAGAGTTAGTTCACCTGGCACCCTATGCAACTTTAACTTAAAGAAAAAAAAAGCTCTTAGTGCAACAAAGCCAAGACAGTAAATATGGTAACAGCTTAGTCATGGGTAGCAACCTACTGAGATACAAAGATGTACCACCTGCCAGGCTGAGCAAAGACAGACTGATGGTTAGCGGACTCTCGTGTGTTAGGACCTGCAGTGTCAATAGGGCCTTCAAGTTCCTTCACCCTTAAGTACACATATGATATGGTCATTGCACACAAGGGAGTGAATGACTTTGAGACATACCTCCTTGAATCGTATGAAGACGGGCATGACAGAAATCTCAGAATACCCACCTGAAATTGGTGCAAAACAAGTATTGACCAGTATCTTACCATTGCCAAAAATGATGCTACAATACAAACAAAAGATAACTGACCTCAGTTATTAGCATCATTCTAAGTGAATCCAATATATATCAGTCTGGGAAGAAATGATTGAGAAAGCACAGTTGTGTCACACTTACCAGAACTGTGTATATTCAAGTAGATTAATGTAGCAGTACTGATGCCTGGGTCTTCCTGCCATGCAGAAGCCTGTGACCAGCCAGATTTTCAAAGTTTTTACATCACTCCGAAGTAACAGATGTCCAAGGACTGACATCTGGATGTTGTCATATAAGATGATCACCCACTGGGGTCATGTTCAGGTCTTTCTAAGCAGTGTACAAGCAGTCTAATGTCTGAGGACAGTACAACCTCCCCAAATGTCTAGGTTAACTAGGGTAGTAACACACAAGGAATGAGGAGACTGTTAATGAAAGAACTATCTGCAGGAGTCTCCTCTCTCCCTTGTACCCAGCAAGGAGAAAAGGAAAGGGTCAGCAGACAGATGGGCTGGAGGGTGGGAGCTTTAATGCAACACCAAAAATACAGAACAGATGGAAGAGGCACAAATCCGTAATCCACACGAATTCCTTTATTAAAACGACTCTTCAGTCCAATAAAACGCAGAAACAATAAGTTTGACTATACAGTCCACTAACGCGATTATACCAGCACTGCATTTTCCTTTAAACCACTTCATCAGATGGAAACAAATGCATACCTACACAAAAACCACTCCTTATATATTCATCAAAATAATTAAACAATTAGTTAAAGGGAACAAGATACTTAAACATTTAAAGGGGTAAGACTTATAATGCATACAACACATACATTAAAATATATTATAATGGATTCCCCCCACACTGACCTGATACATTAATGGATTAATAAATTAATATTATTATCAAAATTTAATAAATACTTTATAACTTAATCTAATAAAACAAACTAAATTATTTAATACAACCAGCAAAAGCATTACAGCTTGTGGTATCCTATACTACCAACACTTTATAATGTAAACTGATTTTAATACACATTTAAAATAAGATAAATATAGAAAAAAATATAAAATGAAAACACTTAAAGCTTAGCTGATCTCAGCTTGAGTACAGGTGCTAAAGAGATGGCATCATTTAGACCTGGAGGTTTATTCGCCTACAAGGAAAGCTGTCACAACAGCTCTTTATACTCAATCGAAGTTTCCCATAGTCCACCTCCTACATCCTTTTCCACTACTTCCAACACAAAGAAGCTAAATTTAGCTTCCTGGGAAATTGATTTATGTCGGTATAAAGCATTATTAGTAAATTTTGTTTTTATCTCATAGTAATGCTCATAAATTCTATTTTTAACTTTCTTTCCGATTTCCCTATATAAAATGCATCACAATGATCACACAAACCTAAATAAACTATCCCAGAGGTGTGACAGTTCGGAAAATATTTGCTCTGGATAAGTCTGTCCCTGCTCTCTAAAAAAAATTGTTTGCTTAGTACAAATAAAAGGGCATTGGGAACACCTTCCACATTTAAAGGTTCCTAGTTTCCCTTCCTTAACTTTTTTCATACCATATTTACCCTCCAGAATAGTCTTTAAGCTTTTGCCACTTCTATATGTACATTTCAAAGGTTCTTCAAAGATACATTTCAAATCTGAAATCTGACCAAACCTACACAATTCTTCCTCCAAAATCTTCCTAATTCTAGGTGCACTACCATTATAATCAACTACAAAATTGCCTGTACCCTCACTGTTAAGCTTTGTAGATTTCATCTCATTCAAGACAAAATTTGAACCCAAAATGGGTTTAAATTTATCATATCTACCTTCCCTAACATCTCTTTCTATAGGCTCAATAAGATCTTTAGGGTAGCCTCGATCCATAAACATATTGTGCAAAATCTTACATTCATCCTCAAAATACCTCTCCCTTGATGTCATACGGCTACCCCTCACATATTGTCCCTTAACAATACCTTTTTTCTGATGGTAAGGGTGAGCATTATTAAAAGCCAAATAAGAATTCGAAAATGTTGGCTTTCTAAAAATCTTAGAATAAAAACAACCCTCACTTTTGCCTATAGTAATATCCAAATAATTAAAAAATTCTTTATCCTTATTATAAGTAAATTTTAAAAAATCAGTGAACTCTGAGATATACTTAAAAAATTCTAAAAATTCATCCATCGTGCCCACCCACAAAAAGCACATATCATCCAAGAAACGCTTGTAAAATTTCCAATTATGGGCATATTTTGAATTAATAATAAATTTTTCTTCCCAAGCTGTTAAAATAATATTAACATATGTGGGGGCTCATCTTGCACCCATCCCTATTCCCTGAATCTGCTTAAAAAAATCTCCCTCACAATGAATAAAGTTGTTGTTTAAAACTAATTCCATAAAAACTAGGATCAAATAAAATTCATTATTATTAAATTTACCATAATTTATCAGGGCTTCTTCAAACCACATCATCCCCTCATTATGGGGTATAGATGAAAAAAGGTCCACTATATCAATAGTTATAAAAGTAATATTGTCATCATACAAATCCTGAGTTATACTACGCAAAAGGTCCCAAGAGTCTTTAACAGTCCCCTGGCCTCCCATAGATAAAGACTTTAGCTTTACATCCAACCATCTCGCCAGTGGTGCAGTAACTGAGCCCTCTGAAGCAACAATAGGTCTCAAAGGGGGGTCTTCCAAGTCTTTATGTACTTTTGGTATCCCAAAAATAGAGGGGACCTTAGGTTTCTCAACGTGAAGGTATTTAAAAGTTTCAACATCAATAGAGCGTTCCATAAGCAAGTCATTTAAAACCACATATATTTTTTTATTACCTATATTAATCTCATTTAAAGAGGCTCTGACATATTTGTCTAAATCATCTAAAATTTCCATCATCTTAGCTTCATATACAATATTATCCATAATAACAGAACCTCCACCTTTATCTGGTTTCATAAATCTCACTGTAGTGTCCTCCCTAAATTCCTTTAATAACCCATATTTTTCCTTAGTAAGGTTATATGTAATATTGTTCCTTGGGAGCTCAGCTATAAGTCTACTCTCCATTGAGGCCTCAAAATTTCTTAATTGTGGGTGTAAAGGTGGGTTGAACAAACTTTTCCTTTTCAAAACCTCACATTTCTCCCCAGTACTAGCATGTCCCTGAAAAAAAAAGTTCTAAATTTTTCTTTCTTAAAAATAACTTGAAGTCAATCAACACCTTACTAATATCCGCCTTCGTGTTAGGAACAAATTTAAGACCTTTTGATAGTACCGAAAAATATGCTTTATTTAATTCATATTTACTATAATTGTAAATAGGTTAACCCTGATATTTATTGATGCAGCCTTGGGAAAAAATAAAATCTGTGTTGATACAATTGCTAAACATATGCTCTTCTATCAATTCTACTGCTGAAATCTCTTGTTGCTGCTGTTGTAGTTGTTGTTCTGCATGCCCCTTGCCCCTATATACCCCCCATACTGGTAGTTTTTTTGCTGGTAATTTCTTATTCTCTCTGACCTCCTTAAAGGGGGGTATTCATCCAAATTATTCAGATCACCTACTTCATCTTCTCCATTTAATACAAAGTGCTCATTCCCTCTCCTATCCGTACCAAAATCATTATGGTTTCTGTACGAAAAATATCTTGGTTTGGGATAACACACTTTGTCCTTATATTCTTTAATGTCTCTAACTTCCTACTTTTCCGAATATATGCTTTATTAATATTATTATCAATCTTCTGCAACATATCGTAATACTGTCTCTGCCCTTCCTCTACTGAAAACAACAAATCTTCTGTAATTTTCTGGTTAATACCTTCAATTTTACTAGATAGAATTTTCATATCCCTTTCATTTTCTCTAATAATGGCTTTTAATATTTCAAACCCACAATTATCAAAAATTTCTAACAATTCCTCGTGAAAAATACTTCATTCCTTCACTTTATTAGGATATTTCACCACCCTCAAGCCTTTAGGCACAATTTTTAAACGTAAACATTCCCTCAGGTATGCATTCTCCATATCATAATTTTTGTATTGAAAAAAAACATCATCTAACAATTTTATATTATAGTCAAACTTCATTTCATAATCTCCCTCATGCTGGGAGGGTAATTTAAGTCCTTAAAACAATATTGCTTTTGAAAAAAAACTTTTAAAATCAATTTTGCGACTCTCACCAGTCTCTTTGTGTCCATTACTATTATTTGTCCTTTCGTTGTTAGAGCCAGCACCCACAGCGTTTTCTGACCTAAAAAATGTTGGTACATCCGAACTGATATCACCATTAGTAACGCTTGCATGAGATTTCTGTGTTCTGTTACGCCCGTTAGCGAAAGAAACTCCTTTCGCGCCATTCTCGTGCTTCGACCTAGTGAGCATTTCCTGGTTCCCTAGAACACCAGGAGATGTCAGAAAGGGCTGGCTTGCAGGAGTCAGCAGCTCAATAAGGTGTGATAACTGGTTCAAAAGCATGTCAAACTTGTCAGATTCCACACCCCTCCACTGAGGAGCTTGCCTAGAATTTGTAGCCTCTTCAGATTCCATATAGACAACAACACAAACCAAAAAGAATCACTGTTCCAATGTTCACCAAAACGCCAAAAATACAGAACAGATGGAAGAGGCACAAATCCGTAATCCACACGAATTCCTTTATTAAAACAACTCTTCAGTCCAATAAAACGCAGAAACAATAAGTTTGACTATACAGTCCACTAACGCGATTACACCAGCACTGCGTTTTCGTTTAAACCACTTCATCAGATGGAGACAAATGCATACCTACACAAAAAACACTCCTTATATATTCATCAAAATAATTAAACAATTAGTTAATTAAAGGGAACAAGATACTTAAGCTTTAATGCAACACTGATCTATTACAACGATTCTGAACCAGGGGGTATGCGTACCCCAGGGTCTTGTAGGGGTACATGAAAAAAAAATTAATAATGGCGTCTTCCTAGCCTACAGCCTAAGACCAGGTCATGCCCGACGAAGCTCAAAGGGCAGAAGCCAGTTTTATGCAGTGGCAGTTTGGAGCTATGCTGCAAAGTTCTTTCTGCAGCTGTTCAGGAGTCAGAAGGCTAAAGAGAGGGAGTAGGAAAGGGTTACGTCTTCCAGCTTTTTGGATTATTCACCCTTACCGTTTTTCAACCAATAGGAATGGTAAACTGCACGGCGGCAGATTTAATTTTTGGTGTGAGAATGGCTGTGTCAAGTAGGTGCAATTATGCTAGAATAGTTCAAGGCAAGTAATTGGTTTAAGCAGGCTAAATGTTTATGGCACTTGGATTGCTAATACTGTGTTCTATTTTAAGGGGTTGGGGTGCTGCAGTCCTGAGTATCTCCTCCGTTGGATGAGATGTATAGAAACAATTAACCTGTCTTCAGTTTGCCATCCATTCGCTATTTTTTAATGTAGCGTAGCCAATTTATTGTTAAAGTGCAGCAGACACTGAATTTGTAGGGTTAAACAGGATGACTCATGAAAATATTTACAGTACAAAGGTATGTTATTCTTTGCAGTCAATGCCACTGGTCCTATGTCATATGCTGTGTCAAAATGCTTTACCCATGCAAACAGTTTGTTTTTTTAATGACCACTTTCATCCCACCTGTTCTTTACTCTGCCACATCAGTCTATTCAGCTTGTTTCTGTATTTTTTCACATTTACTTGTTTTAAACACAGACTATATTCCGAGACACAAAAAAAATCATGTTACTCATTTTACCTATTCTACTGATCCACCCAGGAAAGTTGTTTGGTCAAGTATCGAGAACCTAAATCAAGACAAAAGTGCTTGTGTGTGTGTGTGTGTGTGTGTGTGTGTGTGTGTGCGTGTGTGTGTGTGTCTTACTGCTATAATCCTACTGTCTTAGTGCTTCAACATACATCACACACCTTTTGTGTTGGTGTGGGAATAAAATCCGTGGCCTGCAGTTGGATTATTTTTCCAAAACTAACATGGAGTGCAATATGGTAGGGGTGCTGCTCTCCTGAGTGTGCAATCCTTCTGATGAGAAGTTAAAATGAAACTCCATCTGTCAGAGTTAGTGCTGAGATCAGATGTAAAACATTCCACAGCATGAATTACAAAAAAAAAAAAACAGAGGAAGTTCCCAGTTGCCCTGAACAAATTTCCCCAAGTCAGTATGAATATCAGCTTAGGTCTGCCATGAAAAAGGCCATTGGCCTAGTTACGATGAAACACTGAAATATACAGTTGTTTGTTAGCAGTGACCTTTTCATTAGTTAAATATCTCTTTAATGTGGAATTATTCAGATGACTTTTACTTCTGCAGAGATTAAGTCTGTTTTCATTGTGAGACTGTACGGCTTTGTTTAACAAATGTCTATCAGTGTTTGTGCTACAAAATTTGAAATAAAAGTTTCAAATTAAATCCAAACAGCTGTAATAATTGTAGAAGTAAAGCAGAAAACAGTATGCACACAGAGTTATGAACAATGTTTATGGCAAATGGGGAGAAATAGGCAAGTAATAGGACACTGCAATGGCTGTATGGGGCTGTGTGTGTGTGTGGGCTGGGGTGGGGTGGGGGTGGTACCAGAATTGCACACATTTTGCTTTCACGTACAAAAATATGAGGGGTACAATTTAGGGAAACATATTGCCAAGGGGTCCTGATGGAGAGATGAAAAGTCAGCAAGCAAAGGAAAGTAATAGTGCTGAAACTGAATTAATCCTCAAGGCTTGGTGAGTACCTTTGTGAGGTGGAGCCTGTTTTTCACAAAATCTCACCAAGGCGACAATGATATACAGACTGTATTTATATAGCATATACCATGGACAGAAGAAAATCAAAAATAAAAAAAAGATAGCTGGGTGCATAAGACCCAGGATAAAAAAGTACCCAATGCTGGTAGGCACACTGGTGCCAGGACTGGAAAAAAATGACAGTGTAGAAACCTCAAAATACAGAAACATTCCTACAATGGGGCCAGGCAAGGCTCAGGCGGAAGATGGCCCCCCTGTTGTAGAAGGAAGTAGCAGTTGACAAAAACTAAAAAAACTGATTGGCCAAAGAAGAGCCATAAAGGTGACAGAGTGGACTACTGAGGATGTTGTTGTCTTTCGGCTTTTCCTGGTTAGGGGTCGCCACAGCGGAACTCTGGTCCGCTAATGATTGGCAGTAGATTTTCACGAACGTCATGGTGACAGCTCGACGTTCAACCTCCAACGAAGGCAAGCCCATTTACGCATGTCTTTCGCACACGCACCCAACTGTGGGAAGGACATGCAGACTTCACACAGAAGGCACTCCCCGCACTGTAGCCGAGAATGGAACAGGAGAACCTCTTGCTGTGAGGCAACAATGCTACCGCTGCACCACCGCAGAAGTACAGTGGACTATTGAGGATAAGAAAGAAATTATGTATTGTTACTATTATGTAAAAAGCCCAGAATTTCCAACACAAGATATACAAAACGATTAAGAGAGAAATTACAGGAAAGAAAAAGACTTCCGCAGGAAAAACTGTCAGAAGCTTCAAATAAAAAAGTGCATTTGTTAATACAACAGATTTTTGAAAACAGTATATAGATCAAGAAATTTTAATCTGTTTGGAAAAGAAGCATCTGAGGAAGTGAGAAAATATAAACAACTAAATCTAGAGATATTTGAAAAATATACACAAGAAATATGAACATGGGAAAGAAAGAGAGATTTGATATGGTGCAATATTTATGCAAAGGAGAAAGCCAAGTTAACTAATATAGAAAAGGCAGTCTCAAAGATTCACAATAAAAATATTGACAGCGCAAAGATGTAATGTAGAGAAGACAATTAGTAAAGCAGAAGTGAAAAAAACAGAATTTGAAGTTATGGAGTGCCTGCAAAGTGAAGGATTTAATGTAGAAGGTCTAAACAGACTACATCACAGCATGATGGAGTGAGTCCCCAGAATAAGGAAAAGCAAGATCAGGAGACATGAAGAAATATGGACGGGGAAAGGAAAAGAGATGTAATGTTGTTGTGTCTTTCGGCTTTTCCCGGCTAGCGGTCGCCACAGCGGAACTCCAGTCCGCTAATGATTGGTAGTTGATTTTTACGTGCCGAGTTACAAGCCCTGACGCACAACCTTCAACGAAGGTACGCCCATTCACACATGCCTCCACGCAGAAGACGCTCTAGCTGAGAATCGAACCGGTCAGCGTCTTACTATGGTGTAATATTTATGCAAAGGAGAAAGCAAAACGAATACAAAAAGAGCAGCACCAAAGATATTTGAAGGAAAATAAAGGGAAAGGAATCCAGATATGGAAAACTTTATAATACAAAAAATAAGACTAAGAGGAAAAGAAGAAAAAGAGATTAGTAATGGAGAAGTCAAAGAAATAGAAACTGAGGTTATGAAACAGCTGCAAAGACAAGGATTCAGTGTAGAAAATCGAATACAGAAAGCACCACAACAGGATAGAGCAATGGATATCCAAATTAAGGGGAAACCAGGAAGCAATGGGTCAGGTGCCATATCAAGATATTTTGGAGCCTTCCACAGGAAATCAGTATAAACGTTCATTTGAAGCTAGACAGCAAAGAAAGGAACAGGAAAATTATGCGGTCAATGTTGAGGAGTGATAGGCCAGTGAGTTCCCATATGACAGAACAGCAGAAGACACAGGATGAAATTGAATAGAATGTGCCATAGGAAGATGGCATAGAACTTTCTATAGAATGCCTGCAGGAAATGGAAAACAAGGGATGTGCCCTCAGTATGGAAGAAAAATGAGTTTAGAGAAGAGTTGCTTGATTTAATAGACAAAGACTGATATAGCAAGATCAATGAGAGAAATAGACTGCAGAAGGTTAATAAAATCCCAAAAGTCAGAAGCTTGATAAAACAAATGAACATAGTAATTAGGACTGTCCATAGAGATCCAAGTGATACAACAGAAGTAAACAGAATATATTACTGTGCTGCCAAATTAATAACTGATAAAGTTCTACCACAGGAACACAGGGTAGTGAGGGAAAATGAATACCATCATGGAAATACTGAATAGAGAAAACTATAAAGCAGCTAAGACAAGAAGTGTCACTGTTATAAGATTATAGAAGAGGGAATAGATCAACAAAAATACTAAGAAAGATAGATGTGATAAAACCAATGTGCAGTATAAGAACAGACCAGGATCTATTATGCACTACTGGAGATAAACTAAAAATTTCAAAACAGGCAGAAAGACTTAGAAGATGCGAAGATAAATATAAGGGAAAAGCACAAAGTAAGCAATTTACTGATGACCCAAAAAAGTTTTATAGAGAATTGGGAAATAAGGTAAAAGGAATTGAAAGACCGCCAAAAAAAGAGGAAGTAGATGCATTTTGGAGAAGTATCTATGAAGACCCTGTGGAACATAAAGATGTTAAATGGATAGAAAAAGTAAAAGAAAGAATAAGAAGTTTAAAGGTACAGGATATGAAACAGGATGAAATAACACCCAGAGAGATTGAAGCAAAGTTGAGAAAAGCCTCTAACTGGAAAACCCCAGGCCCAGATGCAGTACCTAACTTTTGGCTTAAAGTATTAACTTCTTTGCACGAGCATTTAGCCATGAGTAAGAACTATTTATATGAACACACCGTACTGGTTAACAACAGAAAAAACAATGCTCTTACTTAACAGTGAACCTGCAAGTTACCCTAAAAATTATAGATCCATAATTTCTCTTCCACTGACGTACAAACTATACATGGGAACTGAGACCAACAGAGTTTATAGTCATTTAGAAGAAAACTCAATTATGGCAGTAGAACAAAAGGGCAATAAAAGAAAGTCATATGGAACAAAGGATCTTTTGTTGTCAAACAAAGTTATAGTGGAGAACTATAAGAAGGGGGAGAATCTAAGTATGGCATGGATTGACTACAAAAAAGCATTTGATAGTATCCCACATTCATGGAAAGTCACAGGATGCCTGAGGAGTGGAGAAAAAATGTTTTGGTACCTATTTTTAAAAATAAGGGTGATGTGCAGAGCTGTAGTAACTACAGAGGGATAAAACTGATCAGTCACAGCTTGAAGTTATGGGAAAGAGTGGTAGAAGCTAGGTTATGAAGGGAGGTTATGATTAGTAATCAGCAGTACGGTTTCATCCCGGGAAGGAGCACTACAGATGCGATATTTGCTCTGAGAGTGTTGATGGAAAAATATAGAGAAGGTCAGAAGGAGTTGCATTGTGTCTTTGTGGACTTGGAGAAAGCATATGATAGGGTGCCTAGAGAGGAGTTGTGGTATTGTATGAGGAAGTCAGGAGTGGCAGAGAAGTATGTAAGAGTGGTACATGATATGTACGAGGGTAGTGTGACAGTGGTGAAGTCTGCTGTGGGAGTGACAGATGCATTTAAGGTGGAGGTGGGATTACATCAAGGATCAACTCTGAGCCCTTTCTTATTTGCAGTGGTGATGGACAGGTTGACAGACTAGATCAGACAGGAGGCCCCATGGACTATGATGTTTGCAGATGACATTGTGATCTGTAGTGAGAGTAGGGACCAGGTTGAGAAGACCCTGGAGAGGTGGAGATATGCCCTAGAGAGGAGAGGAATGAATGTCAGCAGGACTAAGAATGTGTGTGTGTGAATGAGAGGGAGGATAGAGGAATGGTGAAGATGCAGGGAGTAGAGTTGGCAAATGTGGATGAGTTTAAATACTTGGGATCAACAGTTCAGAGTAATGGTGAGTGTGGAAGAGAGGTGAAGAAGAGAGTACAGGCAGGGTGGAATGGGTGGAGAAGAGTGTCAGGAGTGATTTGTGACAGACGGGTACCAGTAAGAGTGAAAGGGAAGGTCTACAAGAGGGTAGTGAGACCAGCTATGTTGCATGGGTTGGAAACGGTGGCATTGACAAAAAGGCAGGAGTCAGAGCTGGAAGTGGCAGAGTTAAAGATGTTAAGATTTGCACTGGGTGTGACAAGGATGGACAGGATTAGGAATCAGTATATTAGAGGGTCAGCTCAGGTTGGACGGTTTGGAGACAAAGTCAGAGAGGCAAGATTGCATTGGTTTGGACATGTGCTGAGGAGGGATGCTGGGTATATTGGAAAAATTATGCTAAGGATGGAGCTGCCAGGTCAGAGGAAAAGAGGAAGGCCTAAGATTACATTTATGGATGTGGTGAGAGAGGACATGCAGGTGGTTGGTGTGAAACAGCAATATGCAGAGGACAGGAAGAAATAGAAACAGTTAGTTATGTACTCACCATAACGATCGATGTATGTGGTCCATCTCGCCTACATTCCTTACTCACAGCCAAATTTCTCTAGCATGAAGTCTCTAATTGGCTGGGCTAACCCGGTATCCCAAGATGCACCTCGCCCTAGCCCCAGATCTTGTTTGCAATCATACCAATCATAACCCATGCTCAATCATACTGGAAGAAATTCCAGCTAGATAAGGGAAAAAAATCACTGACCTTGAAGGGTCCACAGAGCTAATATTCCTCCAAATCCTCTAGGAAGGGGGCAGGTGGGAGGGTACATAGGAATGTAGGCGAGATGGACCACATACATCGATCGTTATAGTGAGTACATAACTAACTGATGTTATGTGGTCCTATCTCGCCTACATTCCTTACTCACGGGACAGCGTCCCCAGCACCTCTATCCTGGGAGGCTCATAGGAAGATACTCCTGAGAACCGTGGAACCAAAGGAAGCCCGGCCCCTAGAAGCCACGTCCAGCTTGTAATGAGTAATAAAAGTGTTGGGAGAGGCCCAAGTGGCCGCAGCACAAATATGACCCAAAGAAAGCCTAGCATGGAAAGCTATTGATGTAGACATAGCCCTGGTGGAATGAGCCTTGACGGGAAAGGGTAAAGTTCTGCCTGCTGACGAGTAGATGAATGAAATACAACCTTTGATCCATTTAGAAAT
Organism: Protopterus annectens; assembly: GCF_019279795.1. Classification (NCBI taxonomy): domain Eukaryota; kingdom Metazoa; phylum Chordata; order Ceratodontiformes; family Protopteridae; genus Protopterus; species Protopterus annectens. Next base: position 371,425,810 of record NC_056735.1, read on the forward strand.
TGTGCACTTGGAAATAGGACAACCTGCCCTGTTTTCTGAAAAGGACACAAACAGTTGATCAGATTTCCTAACATGCTTAGTCCTATGCAAATAAAATCTCAGTTGTCTGTGCACATCTAACTGATGAAACCTGAACTCTGCTTTATTGGAAAAGTTCGGAAAGAACACTGGTAGCTCAATAGATTGATGGAGATTGACAGTGGATGACACCTTCAGAAGGAAGGAAGGGTTAAGCCTCAGGGAAACTCTGTCCTTATGAAAGATCAAATATGGGGGTTTAATGGACAAAGCTTGAAGTTCTGATAACCTCCTGGCCGATGTAATGGCTATCAGAAAGGCCGTCTTCCAAGATAAGAACTTTAAGTCACAAGTGGCAGCCGGTTCAAAGGGTGGTGACGTCAAAGCTTGTAGCACAAGGTTCAGGTCCCATGGCAGTACAGGTTCTGAAACAGGGGGATGAAGTAAACAAGCGCCTTTTAGAAAGGCCTTACAGAGTTTGTGGCCCATAAGAGAGGGCTCGTAAGATGTGTGAAAATTGGAAATTGAGCCCTAACGGAACAACATGGCTAAAAAATCTAAGACCGACGGAATTGGGGTTGTGAAGGGGTCCAAACCTTGGGCCTGAGCCCAAATAGAGAATCTCCTCCATTTGCTGGAATAAATCTTCCTGGTGGAAGACTTATGAGAAGAAGACAAGATGTGCACTACTTCAGGTGGAAAGGAAAGTTGTCTGACTAGCGACGGAAGTGGAGCAGCCAGGCTGTCATCCTGAGAGTTCGCAGGGATGGATGAAGATGTCCTGACATGTGAATCAGGAGGTCCGGCACTGGGTCCAGAGTCCACGGACCATCCAGTGCATACCATTGAAGAAAAGAGAACCATACTTGTCGAGGCCAGTGTGGAGCAATAAGAATCATCCTGCTTCCCAAGGATATGGCTTTCTGTATCACTCTTGGTAACAGAGGAAAGCATAGACCAGACCAGGGGGCCAATCGTGAGCTAGAGTGTCCCTGGGTGACTGCCCCTGTAGGGGGATCAGAGTGAAGTACTCGCTGCATTTTGCATTGAGGGGGCTGGCGAAGAGATCGCAGCAAGGCTGACCCCACCTTTTGAAGATCTGAACAGTCGCTCGGTTGTTCAGGGACCACTCGTGAGGCATCAGAATAGCTCTGCTTAGCCTGTCCGCTATCACGTTGGGACTTCCCCAGAATGTGCGTTGCCACCAGGGACCGTTGGGAAGACACTGCCCACTGCCACACTCGCATGGCCTCTCTGCAGAGGGGATAAGATTTGGTTCCCCCCTGCTTGTTCAGGTACCACACTACGGATATGTTGTCCGAGTGAATTGCAATCGTTCCCCAAGGTAGAGAGTCTTGGAGTGCTTGCAACGCCAGAAACACCGCTCTCATCTCCAGAACATTGATGTGCAAGTGTACCTCGTGATCTTGCCAGGTGCCTTGGACTGTCCTGCCTAGATAATGCCCCCCCACCCCATCTGGGAGGCGTCCGTGGTCACCGTGGCCACTGGAGACATAGGAATCAAGCTACTTCCGCTGTCCAGATTGGAGGAGCATAGCCACCAGAGGAGGTCCAGTTTGCATCGTTCCGTGAGAAATATCAGGTGAAAAAGAGGAAGCTTCTGAAAGGACCACTGAACTGACAGGAGCCACTGTAGGATCCGCATGTGTAACCTGGCCAGAGGTACCAGCATGATGGTGGAGGCCATGGATCCCAACAGCTGAAGAACTAACCTGGCCTGAACTTTTCTGAGGGGCAACAGTGCGTGGATCTGAAACTGCAACACTCTTATCCTGTCCTGTGGCAGAAAGGCGCACATTTGAATAGAGTCTAGCTCTGCACCTATAAAAACAACACGCTGTGACGGCTGCAAGGCAGACTTTTCCCAGTTCAAAGTAATTCCTAGATGTTGACAAAGTGAGATGGTCATCTCCCTGGCTTGAATGAGCAGATGCCTGGTGGGGGCGGCAAGAAGCCAGTCGTCCAGATACGGAAACACCTGGAATCCTAGGCCTCCTCTGCCTCTAGGACGGCGTCTTCCGGAATTATTCCCCCCCCCCCGCCTCTGGAGGGGGACACACCTTGAGCTGCGGGAAAGGGCCTCTAAGACTTTTGAACCACATTTTCCCTCCTCTCTGAGCCTTGGGATAAGGCCTAGAAGGGAGAGAAAAATGGGCCCCTACAGCAGACAGCGTCTTTCCCTCCTCTTTGCATCTGGTGAGGGTGTCTTTCACTTTGGGTCCGAAGAGAGTGGACCCATCAAAGGGGGCATCAGTGAAGGAAGATTTAAAGGCCTCCGCAAAACGACACAGGCGCATCCAGGCTTGCTTTCTAAGAGCTACGCCTGAGCTAGCTGCCCTACTCGCCCCTTCGGCTGCATAAGATATGAGCCTCATAGACGAGTTGACAATGGAACCTAGGGTAGACAACTGGGCGTTAACAGTCTGCGCTACCGCCTCAGGCATGTTACCCATCAGCGAATCTCCTAGCTCCTTCAGGAGATCTCTTTGGAGCAGAGTGAAATGACAGAGGTAATTCAACGACCGTAACGTAAAGGTCGCCGAAGACAGGGTACGCTTCCCATACCGGTCCATACTCCTGGACTCCTTGTTAGGAGGATGGACTGAAGAAGAAGCCTCTGCAACTTCCTGCTGAGTGGCTGCCACCACCACCAAGGCATCTACCGAAACCCCTTTGGTAAGGAACTCTTTGCCCAGGGGAACTGACAGAAACTTGTTTGGACGTCTGGGCACCAGTTCCACGGAATTAGGGTTCTCCCACACCCTTCGACAAATCAAGTCCACAAGTTCGTCAAAGGGTGGAGACCACCCAGGAGGCGGAGGGTTGAGCTCCGAAGGCCTTGAAGAATACCGACTCCTCCTCAGAGGGGTCTTGGAAGGCCAGCCGCACCTCTGCCTCAAAATCTCCAGGATGTCGGAGAAAGAGACATCATCGAAGGACGACTTGGGGGACCCCTCTGACTCCTCGAGGTCAGTATCGGAAGTGAGGGACTCGTCCTGGGAGTCTATGTGCTTCCTCTTGCACAACTTCTTACTAGGGGGCTCCTCAGGCACTGACTCTGAGGGGCCCTGAGAAAGTAGGGGACCGCTCAAGGGGGTATCCCCAGACCTTCGGGCTCTGCCATCCAAGGATGGGGGGGCGTCAGAGGCTCTAGCTGGGGTGTAAGGGGACGGAGTGACTGATCCAGGTGATGTAACTGACGATCTGGCCAGTGTGCTCCTCATGGCCTTGAAGGCAGATCCCCCCAAATCCGAGGACCGACCCATCTCCAAGACCACGACCGGAGTCGGGATTCCCCGAGCTGAAGCACCGAGAGGGAGGCTCAGAACCGACAGTAGTCCTGAGGTATCCCCCTCGGGTCCGACTGAGGAAACCAGAGTACCGAAACCAGAGGATGGAACTGACATGGTTGGAGCCGATGCCGGCTCCGATAGACTCACATGGGGTATCGGAGCTGGCACAAGATCACTCGGCGCGGAGCATTCCAGCTCTGACAACATATGGGTGCTCGGAGGAGGAATCACAGGTACCAGAATGGGGACTGGCTCCGGAGCCGACAGGGTCGGAGCCGAGAACAGTTTTGCTAACACCGGCGACTGCAGGAGCCTCCGGACCACCCTATCCACATCCAAATCAGAGACCCTAGTGGATTTGGAGGAAATAGAAGGAAATCTGGATCTCCTACCCGGAGACACATGCCTGACACTGGGTGACCGGCTCCAATAATATCAGAGCCAAGGTAGGCTCCAGCACCACCGATACCTCCTGCGGCCCCGAGGACAATGGAGCCGAGGAGGAAGTATCCATAATCGAGACAGTCTCCTGCGGCCCCGAGGACAATGGAGCCGAGGAGGCAGCAACCACTATTTTAACCTTCTCCGGGGGCTCCAAGGAAGCAGACGGAGCTGGAGATCTCTTCTTGGCCTTGGAAGGTTTAGATTTAGGACTGGAAGAAGGAGAAGAATCTAAGGACTCCTCAAAAGAGGGCTTAATCAGGCCCTTCAAAATCAGTTTATTTTTTCTTTCCTGCAGTACCCTCGTGCTAAAAGTGTGGCAGAAACTGCAGGACTCCTGCAGGTGAATAGCCCCAAGACAATACACACAGATAGCATGGCCATCCATAATAGACATTTTATAGCCACATTTAGTACACTTTTTAAACCCGGAGGGTTTATTCTCCTTCTGCTCTTTAGACATGGTAGAATAACAGCACACTGTCAACTGACAACGACACAAGAGGAAGGCGGGAAAACCAACACCACTAACAGCCAAGGAACTCTAAATCAAACATTTCTTGGAGTAGCAGGGAAAGACAAGAACAAATCCAACTACAGTTTAACAGCAGAAAAAAACAACATAGGAGAGGACTAGGTCCTCTAACTTAAACAGGCCTAGCCCGCCAAACAAAGGGATACCACAAACAGCCAATCTCACTAACACTCACAATGAAACTTAGACAAGAAGAAAACTAGCTATTAAAATAGCTTTTGTAAAATAGCAGACTGCTAAAATACTTAGAAAAAGTATTTGAAAGGGTACTTAGCCACAGCCAAGAGAGACCACGTCCTAACTCTACGAGCGGCAAACGAGATCTGGGGCTAGGGCGAGGTGCATCTTGGGATACCGGGTTAGCCCAGCCAATTAGAGACTTTGTGCTAGAGAAATTTGGCCGAACCCGTGAGTAAGAAATGTAGGCAAGATAGGACCACATAACATCAGATGATCCGCTGTGGCGACCCCCAACGGCAGCAGCCAAAAGAAGTAGTAGTATCCCACATTCATGAATAAAAGAGTGCTTAAAAATGTATAAGATACACCCAACACTGATTGACTACATTATAGTAACCATGAAACAGTGGCAGACAACTTTGCAATCAAGCCATGATAAAGGAAAGATTATTATCCCAGGGATAATAATTCAAAGGGGGATATATTCCAGGGTGACTCTGTCACCATTGCTATTCTGGCCTTGCTATTAATCCATTAAGCTGTTTACTTAACAGCTTAGGCCAAGGCTACAATTTGGTTCCTAGAAAACAACCAAGTCTAATGACTTCTCATCTTCTCTTTGTCGATGATTTAAAACTGTATAGCTCATCAGATGAGGAACTGAAAGCACAGCTGCAGGTTGTCAAAACGTTTTCAGATGACACTGGAATGTCATTTGGTCTTGATAAATGTGCAAAAGCAACCTTTAAAAAGGGAAAACTGCAGCACAAGGAAAACATCAGTTTGGAACAAAAATGTGATATAAAATAACTTGAGCAAGAGGGAGTGTAAAAATACTTGGGAAGTGATGAAGCAACCTGCCAGCAGATTACCCAAATGTAATGACTGCAACAGTGAAACAAGAACATCATCATGAACAAATGCGAATAAAACTCAGTAAGGAGTACTTTTAAAAGACTTAAATTAATCCTGAAAACAGCAATGACATCTAGGAACAAGGTCCAAGCTATAAATCAATTTGCTCTTCCTGTCCTAACTTATAGTTTTGGAGTGATTGGCCCCAAAAAGTGTTGGATAGACTGGATATTAAAATAAGAAGGACGCTTCATGCTTACCAAATGATTTATAAAAATCAGTGTATACCAAGACTATATATTCCCCGTTCTGAAAGAGGGATGGGCCTCCTTGAAAATGATTACATGTATAGATCTGCAATCGCGGGACTCGCCACATATTTACTTACCTCACAAGATCCAAATGTAGTGAAAGTTTTGAAACATGAGGAGAATAAATCTAAGATGACGTCGCTGCTTAATTTAGCAGAAGCATATCGGCATCGAGCAGGAATGAAAATCAAACCAGAAGTGGATAAAAACCAGGCAGCAACTGAATGTGCCAAAAAAACAAAAGAAAGAATATAAGGTGAAGGACCAGATGAGAAAGCAGGAAATGTGGAAAAAGCATAAATATAGTTGCAAGTATAGAAAACTTCTGGAAGAGTCTGATGTTGATCAATAATGAATGCAGGAATGGTTAAGGAGAGGTGAATTCAAACCAAGAAATGAAAGATTAATATTGGCAGCCCAAGATAGCGGGCTACGTACGTGCTGGTTTACAAAGTCCAGTTGAACATGTGGGAGAAACACACATATGCAGGTTTTGTAAAACCAGATTGGAAACAGTCACACATCTTGTTGCTGGTTGTGACACACTAATGGCAGAGGGACTGTATACTGAAAGGCAAAATAATGTGGCGAGACTGTGTCAAACATTATGGTATCAAAGTGGCTGAAAAACACTGGAAACGTGAGCCACAAAGAATCATAGAAAATGAGGAAGTTTCTATCACATAGGATCACCCAATACCAACAGTTCAAAAGATAGATGCTAGAAAACCGGACATAGTGGTCCAAGAAAAGAAGAGAAAAGTAGCATTGATCATTGAAATCGCCACACTCAGTGACTACAGTGTCTTGCATACAGAGAGAGACAGAAAGTTATAAAATACCTGGATCTGCAGGCAGAAATGAGAGCCAAGTGGAAGAAAGATACCCAGACAGTTCCAATAGTAGTAGGAGCAACAGGTCTTATAAAAAAGTACTTACAATCTTATTTAGATAAAACACCGTACGAATTGCAGGAGTCATCATTACTGGGCACATTGCGGGTGCTGCGAAGAACACTTTTGGCTGACCTCAAAGAGTGAAACAATAGTAATTTCATGAACTTTAATTGTACTTTGACTTGGGAATGGGGTCCATTCCCGTCATGGTATTAGAAACCCAAAAGACTTCGAGAAATTAAAAACACTAATAGATACAATTGTTTGTTAGCAGTGACCTTTTCCTTAGTTACATATCTCTTTAATGTGGAATTATTCAGATGACTTTTACTTCTGCAGAGATTGTCCATATTGACTGATATTGGTGGACTGTAATGACAATCCTAAAATGTGTGCAAGCAGCCTATGATTTGAAAACAGCCCAAAGGTAAACCTAATCAAAGACATAAATTTATCTACAGTAGTTTATTTCTTCTTTTCTTAATGGTGTATTCTTCCCTCTGCTCGCCATCTGAACTACTATTCTTTCAAGCTACTCTGTCCTCCACTCATACCCTGCCTGAGCACAGCTCTTTTTCTGTTCTCTTATTTAGCTTATAAGTTTCAGACAGGCTGTTTTACACATTTCCTTTCCTCTTTTACAGCCTGGATACTCATCCGTAAGGAAATGGGAGGAGCTTCCTTCTCTGCTGTACCCAACATCTTTGGACTACAATTGCCTGGATATCAGTGTCACCCTCCCTGCAGTCTACAAGGACCACCTATCCCAAGCACAACAAAGTGCAGGTTTAACAATTAAATCTTGTTAGCCTACAATTTCTTGTTTTCAATGTTCCTTGATGTACTGTAATCGTGCTGGCTTGCACAACTCCACAAACCATCTCTACTCCCGGCCGTTTATTTCTCCCATTCAGGTTTTAGGCAACCACAGTTAGTAGATGTGGTTCCCCTTCTTGGCCACTAGATGGCACTGTTACACAACATATTAAGTCCCACTAGACCTAACCCAAAAGAAAATATTACAGGAAAGTCGAGGGTTATAAACCAACCGGCTAAAGAATAAATATTCTTAGAGCTGCTGTTTATTCCCAGCCAGTCTCTTTGTTAACAGCCCATCTATACAGAAGCATTTTCCCTATAAATATTTTTGTGTCCACCAAAGTAATTGTCAGATTTTCCCCTCCCGTTCAAATTTAAACTGACCTTGGGAACACTAACCAAGTGCTGTTCCTGACTGTTTTCCAGTATGACCCTTGCCTCTTTCATCTTGATTTATACCCATAAACCACTCCTACGCATTACTTCAGATATCCTCCCACCACCCTACCACACCCAACTACTCATAAACCACTCCTACCATTACTTCGTATATCCACCCTAACCACCCTTTCTCACTCAACTACCCAATCAGCACTCCTACTAGTCTACTATAGCCCTCATCACAAATTAGTATTACACCATTTATTTGTCCAGCTCTCCCTAATATAACAACAATGTACCCCTTACCACAGAACTCCAGTCTACAACCCCTACTCTGGACAGTATCCATCGCCATCCTACTTTTACTATCAGCCTTAACAAACTATCATGTACTGCTTCACCACAACCTAACCACCCCCAAACAATCTACAACCCTAAGCTATAACCCAGCCCCACCAAACAATCAACTACCTCCATACCCCTTCCAACCCTCCCACATAGACTACCACCTACGCAGTTTACTTCAATCCAGTAGAAAGTGCCACTCCTCTCTAAAGCACATTAAAATTATAATCAAGCTTAGCAACTCTAGTTATACCGACTACAAAAACTAACATGTTGTGGCGAAATACACCCCAACCCAGGCCCAAGCACACCAAGCACCCAAAATCCCAATCCAATCAATCCCCTACTACACAAACAACCTCTCTCCTTCTTAATCTAAATGTGAGAAGTTTCCTTAACAAGGTCCATGACCTCCATGCCCTGCTAGCTCAATACAAACCAGACATTGTCCTACTAACTGAGACTTGGTTAAAACCAGACATCAACAATAATGAAGTAACAGCCCCAGGGTACATCATCATTTGCAGAGACAGACTAGGCAAAAGGGGTGGGGGGTAGCAATAGTATATAAATGCCACCTCATCCTTGAACAACATGATATCATCTCAGACTTCAAAAACTTAGAACTCATTCTTGCCAAGTTTAAACTGAACCCCAAAAAACATATCATTGGCACCTACATTCCCCAGGAAATGATACCTCAGTCATGGAAAACCTAGTTGAATGGATCTCAAAAGCCCTACCCCAAGAAAACATCCGGCTAGGTGACTTCAATATAGACTGGCTCAACTGTTCCAGCCAAAATCCACTCTCTCATATTAACATCCAAGAATTTACCCAAGTTATCACATCCCCCACCAGAAACGACAAAAGATCCAAAAGCCAATCCTTACTGGACTGGATACTTGTATCCCACCCATCTCTCACATCCCAAGCTGAATGTCTACCAGGTATTCTCAGTGACCAACAACCAACATACCAACTAAGATCCAAAACTCCCCAAATGAGCCAGGTAACACAGAGAAGTCAGAAACAAAAAGAACATTAACCCTAATGACTTTATCAGTGACCTAAAATGTTGCAACTGGACCCCACTAAAACACAACTCTTAAAGAAGCAGTACTATACTTTTATGCAACCTTCAATAAACATATTAAACCATCATGCTCCTGCCAGAACCACTACAATAAAAGCTAAATATGCCCCCTGACTAACTAAACCTACCAGGTCAATTCTCAAAGAAAGGGACAAAATATGGATACAATTTCAGAAGACCAAAACCTAAGAAGACAACCAAAACTACTTCGAATGATGCAACAAAGCCAAGAAACTCCTCAAAATTGTCAAAATCACCTATCACCAAAACCTACAAAAACACGCAAAAAACTCCCCAAAATACTGGGCAGCAATCAGCTCTGTTCTGTAACCTGGAAAAACTACCACCCCCACTCCAACAGGAAACAACCAAGATAACATCCCCACCCAATTCAATAAACACTTTATCGCGACAATCCAGGCCCTAGCTAATATCCAAATTAATACCAATCACCCTACCCCAACTAATATACCAACCACAAATGAAACACAAGATAACAGCCCCCACTTTAGCTTTCAGTCACTACCAATCAAAACCATTCTAACACTCCTCCAAAAACTCAAAACCACCACCTTGGCTGCCGATAACCTACCCTCAGAATACCTCCAAACAGCTGCAGTAGCCATAGTCTATCCTTTTGCTATCCTCATTAACAGATCTATCTCACAGTGTGAAGTACCCCATATATGGAAAACCTCCCATATCATACCACTACACAAAGAGGTAACTCCTTTGAACTTGATAGCTATTGTTCTATTGCTATTCTATCACCCTTGTCAAAAATTTTAGAAAGAGTCATACACACACACAACTCATGAAGTTCCTTCATGAAAACAATTTACTATCTAAAAACCAGCACAGCTTTAGACCCTTCCATAGTACTACCACCGCACTCATATCATTCACCAACACCATTAATCAACATAGAAATAATGGACAAGTAGTCTCCGCCATATTCTTAGATTTATCTAAAGCTTTCGATATGGTAAGCCACAGTAAATGTCTCCATTCACTCACTACGTTACACCTCAGTACCTCCTCCATCACATGGTTTAAGACCTATCAGGTTGGCAGCAGGCAGTACAATGGCAAAACCAAATATCCTCTCTACTACCTGTACCTTTAGAAGTCCCTCAGGGATCCATCCTAGGCCCATCACTCCTCTCTCTCTATTCACCAATCAACTCTCATCCTCCACACCACAAGCTTCATTCAATACGCAGATGATACTATCATCATATGTGCTGCCCCCACATTTCAGCTCCTCCACTACCAAACACAAGAATGCTTCTCACTAGATGAAACCTGGTTCACTAATGACCAATTAATTCTTAACTCAAATAAAACAAAACTACTCCTCTTCAGCTCTCATAGATCCTTCCCCCAAATAGATAACTTTACTATCACCTCTAATAACAAAACTAAAATTACCCCAACCACCCGCACCAAACTTTTAAGTGTCAAAATAGACAACCATCTAAGATTTGACTTGCACATTGCCCAAAATATCAAGAAAGTTCACAAAAAACTAGCACTGCTCTATCGTAATAAGCTATTTCTTTCAAAACAATCAAAAAACACAATAGCCAGGACACAAATGCTATCCACCCTCCTCTATGCATCCCCAGTACTAACTAACCTTCGTAAAAGTGATCTACACAAATTAGAATCCTGCGGCAATAAGATACCTAGTTTTGCTACAGAATCTTCCTACAGAACACATCACTGCAACTCTCTAAGAAAGCTAAACTGGTTGGAACTTTCTCTAGTACTTCAGCTCAATCAATTACCACTAGCACACAAGGTATACAACCACTCAGATAAAATCCCAGCACTCCAACATCTTATACGTCCTCACACCACAACAAGAATCATGAGATCTAGCACCCTAAACCTCCTAGAAGTCACCAAACATAACAATAAGGCAGGCAAATCTCTCTTTAGCAACTATATTTCTAAACTCTGGAACTCCCTACCTGCCAATATAGCATTCAACAATTCCACTACACAATTTAAAAAACATCTAAAATCCCACCTCATGAACAACTGGCTATGCTCCTGCCTCACCTCAAGATAAAGAAGGGCATACAAGCAAAATCTCTTAACTCTGCCATTGTCAAGTCTGGTTTCTCACCCTATTTCTGGTCCAGGTGTTACTTATCAAAGCACTGTAAAAATGCATCTAGAAGTCTGCAAAACTACATGTACCATATGTAATAGACCAGAATTTTCTACATGTACCAAGAATACCTCTGAACTGTATATCTGACTATTAGCCTGTACTAATACTCTAAGATACTTACTAATGCTAGTCTGTCTGATTTGTATGTAAATTCCAATGTCTTAAGAGCTTGTTTATGTATTAAAATGGAGCTTTTCTCCCTGGGCATCTGGTGAAAATGGACATGTCCAGTCGGACTTTCCCAGTCAACAAATGTAAAATAAAAATAAAAAAATACATGATCCGCCACTGGCCAGATGCATTTCCTTTGAATGTGGGTTTCAATTAATGTTAGTTTCAAGAGCAGAGAAGTTTTAATGCTAAGTGTTTTCATTGTGAGACTGTATTGTTTTTTTAACAAATGTCCATCAGTGTTTGTGCTATAAAATTTGAAATAAATGTTTCAGATTAAATCCAAACAGCTGTAATAATTGTAGAAGTAAAGCAGAAAACAATATGCACACAGAGTTATGAACAATGTTTATGGTAACTGGGGAGAAATAGCCAAGTAATAAGACACTGGAATGGCTGTATGGGGCTGCGTGCATGTGTTGCGGGGGGGGGGGGGGTACCAGAATTACACACATTTTGCTTTCACATATAAAAATAGGAGGGGTACAATTCAGGGAAATTATGCAAGTCAAAAAAGGTTGGGAAGCACTGATCTATTAGAACATCTACAATAAAGCTAAGTGTGGCACAACTGCACTATGTTCTACACGGTCAAAGTTGCAATTCTGTTTCTTAGAAGAAATCCTAAAAGCAATTAGAAGCATAGTAAGAGAAGCTGTTAGCCCTTAGGAAATAAGGCTTTGCAGGACACCTTTAGCAAACCTTCTTGAGGTGATGCCTAAACGGTAGTGTTTTATAAAGGCGTGTACTGAGCTTCAGGTGGCAGCTTCTAGAAAGGCCTGTGTAGGAACTCCTATGAGGAAGGCAGTGGTAACTACCCTGTGCCTGGTGGAATGGGCTCTGACATGACCAGGAAGAGGTTTTCCATGGTGATTGTAACAGAACCTAATGCAATTGGCTATCCATTTGGAAATGGATTCTTTAGAAAAAGGTTTGTCCTCTTTCCCTTCTCCAAAAGCCACTAACAGCTGCTCTTTTCTATTTGTGGTTTTTGTCCTAAGTAGTACTTGATTTGTCTATGTACATTCAAGGAATTAAGGATTTGCTCTGCTCTGAGGGTTTGGAAAGTAAACTGGCTGGTGGATAGCCTGGTTTAGAGAAAGTTCTTATACCATCTCAGGCATAAAAGGGTTGCCTTATCCCTGTGAAAGAGTGTGAAAGACTCTCTGAACATAAGGGGTTGTACCTCAGAGATCTTCCTTGCGGAAGTGATGGCAATTAGTAAGGTGGTCTTCCAAGTAAGCTCCTTTAATGGGACAGATGCTGCTGGTTCAAACGGAGGCAGGGTGAGTTTTTTTTTTTTTTTTTAGCATGTAATTGATATCCCCAGTAGGCACTGGCCTCCTGCTGGGTGGCCTCAAGTGAATGTCCCTTTTAGAAATAGCTCCATGTGGGGGTGAGAGTAAAGGGGAGAGGAATGGAGCAGGCAAACTGAGACAGCAGAAGTGCACCTTAATGCTAGAAAAAGAAAGTCCCTGGCTGAACAGAGACACAAAAACAGTACTGCAGGACTGAACTGCCTGTCTGCTGAGGAGTGCTGGTGTTCTTGCTGTGGCAACTAGATGAAGAACATCTTCCATTTTGTCAGGTATGATTCTCTGGTGGTGGGTTTCCTTGCCTCCTTAAGGATGGTTAGCATCTCAGAGGGCAGACAACATTTTTTGGTGTTAAAACACAATCCTCTAGGCTGCCAGTTCGAGTGTGGCCAGCTAAGGATGGAATACTGTGCCCCTGACCTTGACGAGATCTACCGCCTGTGAGATAGGAGGGAAACTTCTTTCTCTAAGGGTCAAAAGGATGGAAAAACCAATGCTGTCTTGGCCAGTACAGTGCAATGAGAATCATGTTTGGTCTGTCTGTCCTAACCTTTATCAGTACTCTGGGAATCAGGGGTAAGGTTGGAAAAGCATACAGAAACAAGTTATTCCATCTGAACAAGAATGCATCTATTTTCCATGTCCCTGCCTGCTGGGTTCTGAAGTAGAACTTCTGAAGTGGTTTGTTTTGGTGGGAGCTAAAAAGATCAGTTGAGGGAATTCCCCACTGTAAGGTTAAACCCAGGAAAGTGTCTCTCTTCAACATCCACTCATTGGGTCCAGAAGATCCCTGCTTAAGGAGTACACCACGGTACTGTTCTGTCCCAGAATGTAGGATGCTATATGAGTCAGTTTCAGGTCTTGTGCTAATAAGCAAATCATCATAGGACAACTGCACGAGGAGTAGGAAAGGGTGTCGCCCCTGTTTATGTACCACATGACTGTGGTGTTGTCGGTCCAAATCAGTACAATTCCTGGTGTTAGACTGTGGTAACGCTTTCCTGGCTAGATAGACAGCTAACAACTCTCTCTGGTTGATATGTAGCTTTCTCTGATCTGGGGCCCTGATGTCCTGCACCTTTATGGTCCCCATGTCAGCCCCCAGGCTATGTCTGAACTGTCTGTAGTGATGGTCTTGTCTGTCTCTGGCAGAAAAATGTTTGCAGCTGGATCCTGTAAAATGGTGTTTGTCCACCATAGCAGCTCCTTTTGTAGGCATTGAAAAAGATGCAGGAGTGTTTCCAGGGGCTGAGAATGCAGCTCCTACAATTTTAGGGACCAGTGCAACTTACTCATGTGTAGGTTTGCAAGGGGGATCATGAGTATGCAAGAAGCCATGTACCCCAAATCCTGAGAAACTCTTTTGCTAAGATTTGTTGTTTTGGCAGCAAGCTGATCATGTAGTTTCTCAGCAAATATTTTTTTTTCCTGTGGAAGGAAGGCTTTTTGCTGCACAGTATCTATGAGGGCTCTGAGAAAGAGAATCTTCGTTTGTAGAAGAGTTGAAGACTTGCTGAGGTTTACGGTGAGACCTACCTTCTGGAAGTAGTCTACTGTGACATGTAACGCATTTAAAGTCTGTTCTGCGAATTTTTCCTGGCTAAGACAGTCATCCAGATAAGGGTATATCTGAAACCCTAGAGTTCTGCAGTGGGTTATCAGTGGAGCTAAGCATTTGGTGAAAACTTTTGGGAGCAGTAGACAGACTAAATAGTAAAGCAGAGAAGTGGTAGTAGAAGCCTGCTGTAACAAAGCACAGGTATTTTCTGTGGTAATCTACAACAGGGACATGAAAGTCTGCATCCTTTAGGTCTACAGTAACTTTTGTAAGATTAGCATTTTGAATTTTGAAACATAAAGGAATCTGTTTAGCCACAACAGGACCAAGACAGGTAACTTATTTTCTTGGGACTAGAAAAATCCTCGATTAAAAACTTTTTTTCCTTCCTCACCTAACGTAATAGGTTGAATGGATCCTTGTTGCAGCAACTCTAAAACGATTGATGGTAAGAGACTTGCCTGCTCTTTAACTGGTTTTAGTATGCCTAGTAAGGGAGGAATTTCTCCTAACTGAACAGAGTAGTGCCTTTCTATGATTTAAAGGACGCACTGGTCATTGGTAACGATTTTCCATTCTTGTAGTAGGAGGAAAGTCTTCCCGCCAGAGGGTAGAGGTAGAAGGGTCAGGGGCTAAGGATAGACACAGCTGGTCTCTGTGCTGAGTAGGCTCTTTGGAACTCCTCTTGCCGTCAGTCAGGCAACAATGTTATCCACTGTCTCTCTACTCACAATGAGGGGAAAAACTAGACTTATCACAACCCCCCCTCCGCCCCCCCATCTGTAGAGGCTACCATAATGCAAACCTAATCCAGCTAACTGATTTAAGTGCCCTCCTCACCTCTGTGACCCCACCTTACACACTGCCATTGTAGATAACTTCCACAAAGTATGCATTGAGTCATTTGCACCCATAAAACACAAATATAAAGCCAAATTCAGGAATAAACTCCTATGGCATTCAGGAATAAACTCCAATGGCAGAACCCTAGTATAAGCAAACAATACAATAACAGGAAGACCTTCATAGATCTTAAAAGCAAATGTAATACCCCATTATCTATAGAAGAACTCAAAGATCAATAAAGCCCTGGGTAACAAAATGACATCCTCCAAAACTAACTATGAAATGAGAATGGCTACCTCTGTTAAGGACAACCACAAAGCCTTCTTCAGCAAGTTCACAAACCTTAGAGGCAATGCCCAGCAATGCTCAGAGCTAATATAGGACAACACTCTTCCTCTCAGCGCACACACTGAACATTTCAGTGGACAAATTCAGTTCTAACTTCACTCCTCTCTCTCTCTCCCCCAAACTTTCTCAAACTTATCAGTACACCGAACACAAACCCCTCTGATCACCTCAGAGCAGATCCAGAATGCTCAATCCGAGGCTAAAAACACTTACTCCGTGGGTCCTGATAATGTGTCAGGCTGCCTTCTTGTCAACACCAGGCACTGTCTAGAAGACTTACTACTAAAGTCTATTTAACGTCAGCTTCTCCAGTGGATTAATGGCAGAGAAATGAACAGTGGTAGTCATCCAGATCCACAGGGTGGAATCCACTGCCGATTCAGGAAACTACAGACCTGTAAGTCTCACCAGCCTTATCTGCAAAGAAATGGAATGCATCATTTACAGAACTTAAACAGTCTGCATGCCCTGGACCCAGTACATTCTGGGTTTGTTAACGACATATCCTGCCTCCTGAACCTAGTAGGCTTCTTTGAAAATGTCAATGATGCATTAGACTTGGGCAAACTGGTTCACACACTGCCTACCTGGACCTGCCCAAGGCCTTTGAGATGCAATTTTCTGGCATTATTGACAAACTGATCACACTAAATGTAAACCCTTGTTACTGAATGGAAAGAAACCTGGATAACTGACTGTTCCAGCTTTAGTGTAGGAGGTACCCTCACCTCAAAAAGAGTAGTTGCCAGCAGTGTCCTGCATGGATCAGTCCTACGATCACTTTTGTTTGGTATGAAATTGTCTGATGTCAGATGAATGCAAACTTGGAGCTGTTAATAACCCTCCATCTGACTTCTACATTGGACCACTGCTTAAAACTAAATGTCAAGAAATGCAGCAGTGTGGTGACACCCCTTTGAAAGTTGACTTAGCCATTACGGACCTAGGCCCTTTTATTGACAACGAACTATCCTTTGATCACCACGCATCAACTACTGTTAGGAAATCCTTCACCTTGACAGACTAATCACCAGGGTTATTTCTTCCACAGCTATCATTCATCAGGCCCACAAGAGGATACTATCCCCCTTTGACATATACCAGTCTAAAAAACATGACCCAGTGTTTCCTCACAAAGATAATCAAAGAAACATTTTCCTTGAGTTACCCAGACTGCCTTGAAGCACTCTTTTTCCTGTTTCCTACAGACTTTTGAGAAGTGACCTCAGTCTGCCTTATACAGCCTCAAAGTCTTTCACAGCAAGTGAAGACTAAAAAAATGTTCCGCATTAAACACAAGAAGCTCCGTGTTTAGCAATTTTTGACTGGCCTGTATGCCGGTATACAGGCCAATCAAAAAAAAAAAAAAAACAAAGCGGAGGCTGCCCGAGATTTCAACCAGCAGTGCGGGACTCGGGATCAGGCTGCTGATCCCGGGACAGTCCTGCCCAAATAGGGACGTCTGGCAACCCTGACCCTACCTGACTAACTCCATCCTCAATGATCAAACTGTACACAGTGTTGATGTGTAATGTTTGTAAATAACTTGTACCATAGTGTTTAATATTTATTTCCATGCTCTGAGACTGTATATACTCTGGATATTGTGCTTTTTCTTGTATGTACTATTAATGTTATGTGGAGCTTTTCTCCCCAGGCCTCTACTGAAAATGGGCTCGCATAGGCCCAGTAGGCTTTCCCGGTTAACAAATGCAATAAATAAATAAATGTAAATGGGTACCTACAGCTTGGTGCATTGTGGCAAGGCTAAGCAACTAATGTTGTTTTGGCTCCACAGCCTAGTACTGACCTATGAATACATAGTGTTAAAGCCATATGTAAAATAACACTTCTCAGAAGCTCGTTCTCGGTGGTTTAGCTACTGTAAATAATTTTAAAACACAACGTGAATAAGGAAGACAAAAATGTAGAAAATAAGAAGCATAGGCAAGAGTCTAATGAAATATTTGGGCAAAAGCTTTCTCTTTTTTCTTTTAAAGTTTATTAAACATTACATTACGGGCAAATGCATTCTAAATTTGCAGAAACGGGGAATGCTTTCTAAACAAGTGCTCTCAAACTGTTAACAGCTTTAGTGCATTGGGAAAGCGAACAGAAAAAGCACTAAAAAGCTGTTATTCAGAAGAGCAGCATTTTCTGATAATCTCATGTCCTGAAGTAAAAACAGCAAGCATGCTGAGACTGCTTAAACAGAGAGGGATAAGGCTAAAAGGAATTAAGCCAGCTGTTATTCCAAGGAGTCCCTTCTCAAACACAATGAACATTGTGCACTACAGGCACATGTACTTTTCATAGTTGTTGCTGCAACACAGCATAATAATAGCAGCATAATCTCATGTTATAGAGTAGCACCTATATCACAAACTATTGGGAATATAGCACCTCCTAGAGGCATTCTGAGCCACTGCTGCAAGCTCAGAGTCTATTGGCACAAACAAAATAACTATCCACTTATTTTATTTCATTTTCAGTTTTAATTCTATCACAATCCTGTTTGTCTTTCTGTTGCAAAACAATCTCTCCACCAAAAGTTTTTTTTTTATGTAGAGGAATCCACAAGCTACTGGCTTTGCAAGGATGTCAGAAGTAATATGGAAAATATATACAATCTGAATAATTTAAAGCAGAGTGAAATCAAGGAGCAGAACTTGAAATAAAATTAACGTCTTATCAGGTATGAAGCAGGTTTTATTGAAAGGTATGTAGCCTGCACCCCAGTATGACAGTCCTGTCCTGGACTTTCTGGTAATGCCATTTGCTTCTTAAATGCTTAAGCATTTTAAGCTTACTAAACTAAGTTTGCTTTGCAAGACTAACCAAAAAATGCACATGCTTTTTCTTTTTGACAGGTATGTTACAAACAAACAGGTCAGCAGGATGCTGACAGTGGCAACTAACAGCACATTGACATGTACCTGACCTGTACAGAAACAACCAGAGGATTTGCAGTTTAGCCTATAACAACTGTGTGCGTCATGAACGTTAATTAACAGTGTAGCATGGTCTCACAATGTTGGTCATTTTATGCTCTCTGTAACAAGTGAGTGATGTTACAAGTGAAAGTGAAAAGATGGCAGCAATGTGAAAGGTTACACAAAGACTCAACGAGTGTGGAAAAATGTCAGGTCATTTACAGGCTGTCAAGAGATGACATGTGTCTGGCATAAAAGACATTCTCCAACCCATTACTAATGGATTAACTGCAAATCAGCAAGTCAAATGGCATCAGAAATACTCGGGTCTAGGGATCTAAACCTCTTCCGCAACATCAACAGAATGGCCTGAAGGGACAGGTATATCTCACAGAAGATACCGCTGTTGTGGAACAGCCTCCCCATCCACATAAAATGAAGTTTCATCCCTATCCAAATTCAGCAGCAACTTAGATATGTGGATTGGAAACAAAAAAAATTACCCCAGAACTGTCTCCCTCTGTATCACTACTAATGGACAGAGGCTATACCTCTCAACCTCTTTTAGAAATCTGGACAAAGCTATAAATAAATGTGGGACAAATGCCCCAAAATAGGGACAATTTTCAAATATTACTCTTACAAACTTAGAAAGATGATAAAAATAGCAGGTTTTGCATTAGCATTATTTTATTTCAGAGGGGTATGAAGTCTGAAACTCGCACGTCTTTCCACTTTTATTATTTTCTAACTTCAGTCTTCAGTGATTTGCCACTACTTTGCCAAACAACACAATTTTATGAAAAATGGGCCAAAAATATGAGGCAAAAATCTGTACAGTTGAGAGGTATGACACAGGCTGCTTTATCCCATGCAAAGATCCCCTCAAATTATATATGGTATGATACCAGTTATTTTCATTAGAGATAACATAATTATCTTGACCACAGGATGGGTAAGGGCAATCTACACCCCAATGACATTGGTTATCTTAGGAAGAAAAAGGTAAAATGGCTAGGCTTAAAATGGTCACAAGTACTTAGCTATGAACCTACGATTTCTTTTTTCTGCCACTGAGTAACATTCTGTGCCTGATTCATAAATAAATAGACATGAACACCACAAAGCTATGCACAATGATACAGTGAAAAAAAAAATAAGATTTTTAGATTTTCTTTTTTTTTTTTTTTGTTGGAACATGGATTTGACACCTTAAGCATCTGCTCTTACAATTTCCATCAAACTCAAGCATGGAATATAAAATCTACACAGATACAAGCGGCACAAGTATCACACCTACAATTGTACAAATGTCAACAATAATCATGGTGGATGCAGTACAATTTGCAGAAAATTTAATCTGATACTCCAATATTGTTAAGTCACAAAAGTGGACCCAAACTACAGGATCCCTTTATACAATTAGCAGCAGCATGCCTTAGATATGGCAATACACAAAGAGGGACATGTAGCAAGGTTACACATACTGTAGATGTACTCTGTTTCAGCTAACAAGTATGTGAGTTTTTAGTCTGGACTCTGGAGATGAACTTAAGGTAGAGAAGCACCTATACAGCCTGTACAGAACACTGCAATACTATGAGTGACAGTCAGAGGGCAAAGGAGTAAAGGAGCGACTTGGTGAGGTTTTAGGATTTTGACTCCCTGACAAGGTAAAGGGCAACACTCAAGGTGTACATGATGTTAGTACTAGACCTCAGTCAGTGGATTTCAACCAATCAGCATTCTACACAGCAAGGAGTGGATTTCAACCAATCAGCATTCTACACAGTAAGGAGGTGATGCTCTCTTACCGTAGGCTGGACAAGGAAGCTATGCACTTCAATTACGGTTAACTGTAACCTAAGTGCTGGTAGGAACATTTGTTTTCATGACTGGTAGTACATAACCAAGTGATCAAATAAGCATACCTTACCAACAATGAATCTCACTTGTTTAAATATCAAAAAGGTCTATGGCATTTGTATACTGGGTCAAGCCAGAAAGACCCTGGCAAAATCTAGTACTATCTGTGAAAAACAAAACAAAACTTGAAAATCTCCTTTGAAATGAACATGAGAGAGATATAAAGTACCCCTTAAGGACATACAAACATTCCAGTTCGAAACTACCCCTTAATTACATGCAAACATTCCATTTCACTGGAGTTCAAATGTACATTTTATTTACTTCTATGAGTCTTTACTAATGCATTCTAGATCATTAAATACAGACCCTACTAGCCACAGACGTAACACATTTCATACTTCATTGAGGCATAACAGTACAGACAGTCTATCTAATCTATGAAATACTTATCTTCCAAAATGTCTAATATGAAATACGTTATAGGCAGGTTTCAAAAAATGTCTAACCAAGAATGCCCACTGCCTGTCTCTGGAGCATGAAAGAGTACAGTCCTGACTACACCCCTAACAACCTGAGTTACAGCAGATCAGCTGCTGAAAGACAGGCAGGGGAAGGTGGAAGCGAACAGCTTACACTGGCTTATTTGAGGATGACGTTGGTCCGAGTCAGCCAAAGTGTTCTTGTTCAAAGGGAGGCTTTCATGACAGCACAGGTGTAGGACAAAGGGATGTGATTCTGGTGGTCCCAATTCAGTAATGGCAGCCATTGTGTGTGTGTGTGGGGTATGCACACATCAGGGAAGTACATAATGCGACGTTGGCTTTCACTTCAGTCACCAGGGGTGGGGGCTTGGGACACAAAAGTACACCCTTATTGGCAGGATGCATGTGAAGGTAACAGATCACTGTCATAGCTGCCAGTGAAAAGTACAGTTGTGTACACTTACCATAAATGTAGATGTTCGAGTGTATTCACTGTTGCAGTCATTACATTTGGGTTATCTGCTTGCAGGTTGCCCTCAGTCAGCCTGATTAACAAAGTCTTGGGTGCGGCGTCGGTTGCTGTCCCTTCTTCCATGACGTCAGGTCATCAGGGGTATAAAACATGCAGCCGACGCCATTACATCAGTTTTTCTTGCCCCAGATGTCAGGTGCCCCCCTAATGGGAAGCAATTAAACATTAAAGCACAAAGATATACCTCCAACAAAAAAGCAAATACACCAAAAAGGCTTTTTAGCATAGTAAAGGAAAGTAGAGGTATAGCTAAAAGAAGTTAGGGGGCTGGAGGGAAGGTAACCAGGACTGCAACAGTGAATACTCTCGAACATCTACATTTATGGTAAGTGTACACAACTGTACTATGTTCTTCGTGTTTCACTGTTGCAGTCATTATATTTGGGTAGATTCCCAAAGCTATGGTTGGGAGGAGGAGTTTAGATAGCATTAGGGCCAGCTATAAGGCCCTGCAAGACTGCAGTGGCAAAGCCAGCTCTGGATTTAGAGAAAATTGGCAAATGATAATGCACGGTGAAAGTATGTACAGAACTCCAGGTAGCAGCTTCTAGGATGTCCCTGGTAGGGACGCCACTGAGAAAGGCTGTAGAGGTAGATGCAGCCCTGGTGGAGTGAGGTTTGATCCCCTGGGGGATAGGTTTTCCATGGTGCTTAGAGCAGAAATTAATGCAATGGCTTATCCATTTAGAAATGGTTTGCTTTGAAATAGCCTTCCCCTCTGCCCCTGCAGCAAATGCTACCAGCAGTTGTTCAGATTTCCTTTGAGGTTTAGTCCTGCCCAAGGAGAATCTAAGTTGTCTGTGCACATCTAAGGAATGCAGTATTCATTCCCCTTTATTCTGTGGATTGGGAAAGAAGGTTGGCAAATGAATGGACTGATTAAGAGCCACACTGGATACCACCTTGGGCATGAAGGATGGATTGGTTCTGAAGAACACCCTGTTCGCATGAAAGATGATGAAAGGCTCCACTGCCATAAGGGCCTGTAAATTCAGATACCCTTCTAGCTGAAGTGATTGCTAAAAGGAAAGCTGTTTTCCAAGAAAGAAATTTTAAGTCTGCAGTAGCAGCTGGCTCGAAAGGAGGTAGAGTGAGTTTCACCAAGACAAAGTTAAGGTCCCAGGCTGGGGTTGGAGCTCTCCTGGGTGGTCTCAAATTTTTGGTCCGTCTGAGGAACTGCTTGAGCAGTGGATGAGAGAAGAGGGGAGGTTCTGTGTTATAATGAGTTGAAATGGCTGAGGCGTGGATTTTAATGGAGGAAAAACACAGGCCCTTGTGAAGCATCTCAGTTAAGTATTGTAAAATCTGAGTTAAACTGGGCGCTGCTGTGCTCATCCCCTGAAATTGGTTCCAGGCACAGAAACTTTTCCATTTTTCAGCATAAGATTTTCTAGTACTAGGCCTCCTTGCCACTAAGATGACATCCATCACAGGTTTGCTGAGGGATGGTAAAGGAGAGATTAAGTAATTAGCCAGGCTGCAAGGTTCAGTGTTGGAAGCTGAGGGTGCAGAATCTGGTTCTCCTGCTGAGACAGCAAGGAAGGAGTCTGAGGCAGGTGCCATGGAGATAACCATGACACACTGTGCAGGAGGGGGTACCAGTGTTGGCGCGGCCAGTCTGGAGCAATCAAAATCATCCTTGGTTTGTCCTGTTTGACTTTTAGTAGTACTTTGGAGAGCAAAGGCAGAGGGGGGAAGGCATAGACTGATGGTTTTTTTCCAGCTGAAGGACAGAGCATCCACTTTCCAGGCTTGTTTGTGGGGAGTCCTTGTGCAAAATTTGTCCAATTGGTAGTTCTGGAGAGAGGCAAACAGGTCTATATCTGGGCTCCCCCATTTGCTTGTCAACATGTTGAAAATCCTTGTTCCAGTTTCCACTCGTGTGGGTCCATGAGGTTTCTGCTTAGTCCGTCTACCAGTGTATTTAATTTTCCTGGCAGGAATTGAGCTTGTAGGTGCGCTTGGTAGCTCAAGGCTGTGTTCCGCAATGCCATGGCTAGTCTGCAGAGGGAGTAAGAATGTGTGCCCCCTGCTTAAGTACCACATGACAGTGGTGTTGTCTGTCTTTACCATTAGTTGTCCTGGAAGAATGTGGTCCTTGAAGGCTGTCAGAGCATTCTGTACAGCTAACATTTCTTTTTGATTGATATGCAGGTGCATTTGACTTGGGTTCCATTTGCCCTGAATGCACTTCCCTGCCAGGTGAGCCCCCCCCCCCCATGCATAGTCTGATGCATCTGTTGTTAGGGTTTGGGTGGCAGGGGGTGGTGTGAAAGGTAGTCCCTTGTTTGGAGGCAGGCCTCTGCCCACCAAAGGAACTCTAGTCGTTGGCAAGGTATGACAGGAATCATTGTTGCTCGGTTTTGAGAATGTTGACACCACAGGCTTTTTAGATACCACTGTAGTTTCCTCATATGCAGTCTTGCATATGGAATTAGAAGAATGCAGGAGGCCATAAACCCCAAGGCTTGCAGTATTTGTCTTGCAAATATCAGGTTTTTGTGGCCACTTGTTTGAAGTAGGTTGTCAAATGAATTTGTTTTTCTGGCGTGAGGTAAGCCATCTGGGAAGTTGTATTCAAGCTTGCTCCCAGGAATATAATTTGTTGACAGGGTACCAGGTGTGATTTCTTTTCATTTATGGTGTACCCCAGACAAGTTAGAACCCTTTTTACAAAGACCAGATGATTCAAAAGTATGTCCTGGCTTCTGCCTGAATTAGACAATCGTCCAGGTATGGGTACATTTGAATATTTCTTTGCCTGCAAAATGCAATAACTGGAGCTAGGCACTTTGTGAATACCCTGGGCGCAGTAGATAAGCCAAAGGGCAGTGCAGAGAACTGATAGTGCACGTAGCCTGCTTTGAAGCGTTGATATCTTCTGCAAGATTCCCTGATTGGAATGTGCAGATATGCGACTTTTAAATCTAGTGTTGCCAACCAGGCATCTTTGCCTAGCTATAGGAAGTAATCGGTGAAGAGTCAGCATCTTGAATTTTGGAATCTCCAAAAAGGTGTTTAGAGTAGACAGGTCCAGGATAGGACGCAATGAATTGTCCTTTCTGGGTCCCAGGAAAAGTCTCGAGTAGAAACCTTGTCCCTTTTCCTCTTCTGGTACCAGTTGAATAGCCTCCATGCTTAAGAGAGAAAGTACTTGTTTTTGGGCCTCTGCCCACTGATTTGGGGGTAGGTCCAGCCACCCGCTTGGTGTCGGCAGCATGTGGAAGTAAAATCTGTATCCCTGGGACACTGTATTTAAAACCCATTTGTCCTGGGTAATGAGTTCCCAGTTCTCTGCATGAAGAGCAATCTTCCCCCCCAAAGGGGCACTCAGATGATGAGTGCTTGGAAATTTTAAAAGGAAGTCATTGAGACAGTTTATCATGGGGGGGGGGGGGAATCTTATTATTCCCAGACTTGGAAGTGGAGGCCCCCCACTACTTAGTTCTCAGTCCCCTGGGACTGAAACCTGGGGTTTTTGCTGTGTCTGGGTTTGGCTTGAGAAGACCTGGAAGGGGCTGGAAAGGACCAATTCTTAGACAGCCAGTGCCTACTAAATCTAGTAAAAAAATTGTAAAAAATCTTTAACAGTTTGCATAGATTTAGCTTTATCTTCCATCTTTTTAAGAACTTCCTCAGTCTTGTTGCCAAACAGGCGGTCCAGACTTAAAGAAGCATCCAACAATTTAGCTTTAACATGATCAGGCAAAGATTGCTCCTTAAGCCAAGCATGCCTTCTGAGCACAGACCCAGTAACAGCAGCCCTGCAAGAGGCCTCTAATGAATCAAAACCACATTGCAAAGTATGTTTTCCAACTTGTTCGGCAGAATGCATTAAATCCTGCAATTCTTTTTTTTCCACACAGTCAGGAATCATCATCATTTTCTGTTTAAGCAGTCCAATAACATGTTGCTGATATTTTAACATATGAAACTGGAAGTTTAAATCCCTAACGGCTATGGTTACAGAATTGTAAACCTTCTTACCCCATCTATCCAGCGCCCTGGAGTCTCTATCAGAAGGGGTAGGATTTTTAGCAGTGGAAGCCTTAATGCCCTTGGGCCCCTTTGAAATAGTCTCCGGATCTGCAATAGGATTTTTGAAAAGGAACTTGTGGGACTCAGGGACCCTGTAGTATCTGTCAGGTTTTCTGGGAGCAGGAGGCAGGGAATCAGGGGCCAAACTAGATTCCGAGAAGGCATCATCAACAATGTCTAGTAAAGGAGGAATAGCTAAAGGCATATGCTGAGGTAGGAGAAGGAAATCCCTAAGCCTCTTTTCTGAATCAGAAAAATCCTGCCTTTCACATTGGAAATGCTCCCTTAGAGTATGTAAGGTTTCTCCAAAAGAAAAATCCTCAGGAGGGAAAGCAGAGGGAATAGAGTCCTCTGCATCAGAATCATAAGTAGGTAAGGACAAATCCAGGTCATCAGAAGAGTCAGAAAAAACAGAATCCTGATCAGAAGATCTACCTCAGTCCTAGGCCTCTTAGAAGGGGGGATTGGCTACCCCTGATTAGAGTTATTAGATCTTCAGGAATTGTTATCATTTGTTTTTTAGGCATAGAGGCTTGAGCATGTGGCCTGGGCGTTGTTTTTTTAGACATGGATCGAGATTTAGGCCTAAGTAATGAAGGAGGTGTTGATTTAATATGCAAGTCCGTAGGCCTAAATACACCCCTCAGAAGCCGGTGCCTGCACAGGGGCTCCAGACCCATCCAAGGTAGAGACATCCGTGGGTTCCATAGTTGAAGCATCTTGCGGCATACCGGACTCCAAATGGATCTCAGTAAAAGCCTGCAAATCAGAAGTAGCGGGTATCAGGGGCTGCAAAAGCACCTCACTGAGTACCGGCGAACTGGCGACTGGCTTAGGAGAAGCATTGTTGGCAGTTTTGGACCTCGGTGGCCTGTCTCTGTCTTTGCGTTTTTTTGGAATCCCGGTAGTCGGATGGCTAACCGACGACATTTCTGGATAATTAAACCGAGAACCGAAGTATTTAGAGGCAAAAATATACCAATGACAGATAGTGCGCTGATTAAATAAAGCACAAAACTGACAGCAAGGTACGCCTATGTCAGGGCCTAGGTAAGGAATACAGTTTGTTTGTTTGTGTCTTTCGGCTTTTCCCGGTTAGTGGTTGCCACAGCGCAACTCCAGTCCGCTAATGATTGGCAGTAGAGTTTTACGTACTGGTTTGCCAGGCCTAATGCACAACCTTCAACGAAGGAACGGCCATTCACGCATGTCGCTATACAGAAGACGCTCTAACTGAGAGTCGAACGGGCAACGTCTAACTGTGAGGCAACAACGCTACCGCAGCACCACCACCGCAGTATAGGCAAGGAATACAGTATGAATGAAAATCTTTATGAGGTATTTGCTTTCCACAAGTAATGTAATTATTAACATTTACTGACATCCATAAGGAGCAAGAAAAAGTTTCCCCAACGGGGTACTTAGCTTTAGTTGAAAACGTTGGTTCTTTAACACGAAAACAAATATTTCAGGAGTCAGCCAACCGGCACTTGCGAACTGCTTCTGCTTCAGGAACCGCACGGCAAGAAAGACTGATGTAATGGCGTCAGCTGCATGTTTTATACCCATGATGACCTGACGTCATGGAAGAAGGGACAGCAACGGGCGCAGGACCCAAGACTTTGTTAATCATGCCGACTGAGGGCAACCTGCAAGCAGATAACCCAAATGTACTGACTGCAACAGTGAAACACGAAGAACATCATGTCATGTGTATAGCTACTGCAATTTAAGTTTTAATAGTTTATTTCTACATATCTTTATTAATGGATTCAAGCAAAGGTTCATCGAATATTCAAAAAAAACGTGAGCTGGACCACGTTCTAGCCCACTCTCATTTGCTCTGTTTCACTTGAGAATACCCAGAACAGGGTGGAGGGGCACAGACGGATTAAAAAAAAAAAAAAAAAAAAAAAAAAAACAAGATCCCACAGCAAATGCATACTAGAACAAAGCAGAAACAGCTTGGTAAAATAGGGTATCGTGTCTGTGTGTGTGTATCTATAGATATATATATATATATATATATATATATATATATATATATGTGTATATATATATATATATATATATATATATATATATATATGTATATATATATATATATATATATATATATATATATATATATATGTATATAAATGTTCCTTGATGAAAACATCATAGGATATGAGGACTGGTGGACTTGGGCTTAGCGATCCCAAGCCAACAATGGCAGACCTCATGAAGTGTGCATGGATGGGATCATGCAGGTGTTGGGGGAAGGCAAACGAAGATCCCACTGTGACATGGGTACCCAAGTCAGCTAGCTAGATCCATCATGGACAAGTAAACACCTTTCATAGTTGCCTGTATGACAGGCAAGCCAGTACCTGCTTTTGCCCAGGTGAAGGGGAATGAATGGGCAGTGGCAGCAGCTTGACTGTTAACATGCAAGGAGGCCATATAAAGAAAAAAAAAACAGTGAAAAGATGACAGAGCAACCACATATAGTACCAAACCAGAAAAAAACTCTGACAAAACAACAGAATACTATCTGCGGAGTGTGTGTGTGTGTGTGTGTGTGTGGGGGGGGGGGGGGGGGTCGCTTAATGAAGGCATTTTATGTATATTAAAATACTCAGTAAAAATATATACATGTTCACGTTCTGTGGCATGTAAATGCACAGGGACACTTTACTTTATAGCTTTTCGCTAACACATTCAGTTCATTAAAGCCAGTCTCTATTAGTTGCAGACATGCCATGCTTCTTTGTTTTTTTTTTTTGTTTCCTCGTGTGTAAAACATTTCAGAAAAATCAAGGTGGTCTCTGAAATACGTAGCTTAACAAAAGCCTGATGTCTATTAAATTGAGTGTGCCCCTGAAAAAGATCCCATAACAAAAAGAATATAGGGAAAATCTCAGAAGATTCTGCAAAACACAGTACCATCTGTGGGGGAAAAGTTATGAAACTCTCTTATTGAAGGCATCATAGGATATATGCAAATTATTTGCCAAATACACAACAGGGTAGAAGCACTGACAATTACTATTCCACATGCCAAAGGTGATGGAAAATATTAAGAGGGATGGATTGTAACCACACACACACACACACACACACACACACACATTATTCAACAGCTAGTACTCCCCAATCACTAGAAGAGCATTGTTAAACCTACAGACGTTTGTTTCTGGATGCAGTTTTGATTTCTGACACTGCTAAGATGGCAATATTTAACTGTCACCAAAATGCACCTGGAATTAACAGACAACTTTTCTGAAGTTTTGTCTTTAGGCCCACTGACTTTCTATAGAAGTAGTTTTTCATCTGTGAGAATAATGTACCAAATGGACTGATTTCTTCCCTTCTACTCACAAGCAGTAAAGTGTCTTGTATTTTGTCCCCCCCCCCCCCTCAGATTTCCTCTCCATCTTTGCCGACCAAACACCAGCCTTCCTGTTCCTCATCTGGCCCATCTACTCCTCATGGGAAAGATCCACAAAAGTCATCATGCAGACAGTAGTCTGGGCTTTATTTGGTAATGCCCTAATCCACTGTGAGGACCTCTATGCCCTTCCTCAAAGTGCACATTTCCAAGCAAATACAAATGTGGCTACTGCCAAAAGGAAGGTTGATGAGATGAATACATGTCCCAGGTCACATTTAATCCTCTGTCCCTCCTACGAGGCATAGTGGCAAGTTGCTACCTGCTGTACTCCTCTCTCTTAGGACCAGCATAGCCATTTCCCTCATGCCACGAGCACAGGAAGCTTGAGCCATTTATCGGACTCAGGTTGATTAGATCACAGTTGGGGCTTCTCCATGTGCCAATGGAGTTAAGAACATGGAAGTCTGAATGCCAAAATAAAATAAAAATGTTGTGGGCTACCAGAACCATGTTCACAAGTGGTTGAATATCTAAACATGGGAAAATTAACACTTGCACTGTGTCCAGTCAATACAGGAAGCAGATAATTTCTCCACAGCTTTTAAAAATGGCAACAAAGGCATGGAGCACATCTTTGCTTGTGTGCGTTTCAAGTGTCTGTTCTCAGAAGTTTTTTTTTTTTTTTTTTTTTTTACTAAGCTGTCTTCTGTCTGTACCAATGAGATGACTTTATCCAGGTTCCGTTACAATTTGCCTTTTTCATAATGACTCCCTAAAGGAGACTGCAGAATAAATACTAACGATATTGCTTCCTCTCAAACATTCATTTCTACCCCAACTACCAACAGTAAAGCCATATGCTCACACACTTGCACTCATGGCAGTTTAGCTTTCATTTCATACTTAATTTTGGAAAATCTGGCATCCATTTCAAAATGTTCAAGGCTCTGTAATACAGAACACAGGTGGTAAAGTAAGCCAAGGTTAGTATTAATGTTCTGCTTTCCACTTCACTGTTTGCAAAGCATATCTTGTATACGCCTTTCACTATTAACTTAATACTGCATTTTAATGAGCACCTGTCAGACACTGTCAACCAAGTCATCCTTCCCTGAGAAAAGATCTATACTTACATGGGTCACAGCATGCACCTTAGGTAAATGGTCATTTCACTTCTTCTTACCTATGCTGCTGAGAAAAGCAAACATTTGCTACAGTGTCTTTAGCTACTGTAGAAACATTAACTTACTCTCTAGCTGAACCTTACTCTGTAGTAAGAATTACTCGTTGTACAGGAAATTAATCCTTCAATACCCTCAATTCCTCTGCATGGTTATTCTAGGGCTAATAGGGGTCACATTAACTGTTAAGCAAATGTAATCATTTACTCAATAAAACAGAATAAACTTTTCTCAAGAAGGCTATTCAGACTTCCTCTGAAGTTAACATTAGCATTTGTGTTCTTAATTACTTCTTGTGAGGAAATCAGAAGAGGGGATTTAGAGCAACAAAACAAAAGTATTTAGGATACAAGTCTAGCCAGGGATATGCAATATAGGTGATCCGCATTTATTTATGATTCTAACAAGCCACACCCAACATATCTTAAGGGCTCACCGAAGAAGGAAGGATGGGGGATCTGCTGTTGGAAAACAAGGAAGTGAAAGTCATTTTCTGTGGACTTGCACGTCAAGATGCACAAACGACTGGAAAAAAAAGGTAAGCGGATAGCTTTGCTTTTATCCGGGAGGCTGGAATACATCACCATATGTGGGAGGGCACTGGCCTGTACCTCAACATATGTAGAGTTCTGGGAGTCAGGCTAGTAAACAGCAGTTGATTCCCCTGTGTTACAAATGCAACTGCAACATGGACCAAATGATGAACACTCTATCCTTCTTCTCTTAGAATATTCTAAAGAAAGTAAGGGCATAAGTTTTCATGGCAAATCACAGACTTATGTCACCATACTGTGGTGGTTATTGTTGCAATTTAGGAACTATACCATGTAGCTAGTGGAATTCATGTCACTACAGCATGGACACAAAGACTGCCCAATAAACATTTTTTTAATGACGTTACAGTAACATATGTATGTGTGTACAATTCCAATGTTTGTAAGACTCAGGAATAACAGAATATACTCCCATACAACCAAAACTTAGCACCACACATTTAGCATTGTAACAAGCTTTGATGTTATCACACATCAGATTTACTGCTGTAATGTGATGGTAAACAATTCAAATATCACAAAAATGTAATATTTTTTATACATTCATATATTGGGGAATGATGGAACTGCCTTGAGTCTGTGTAGAAACTTGTCTCAAGCTTGAAAAAGAAATATATACACAGCCACAGATTTTACCCTAGCTGCTCCTGTACCTGCTAAAACATTCTTAAGCAGCATTAAGGATGGTCTCTGATATGGGATACTCGGTCAATGAATACTGAACAAGTTTGGTAGAGCCTTAACAAAAAAATGCACATACTAACTTTCTACCTCTGGGTTAAACACAGCAACAATTTATTCCTTCTGATGGCATAACATTATGCATCACATACAGAATTTATACTGGGCTACGTGGCATGTGCCCGACCCCTTCCATTCAGGCTACAAACAACAAGCATATCACATCTTCAACATTTTCAGGCCACAGAAGCTTCATGGTAAAGAGCGATAAAAACCTGACTATACTGTAGGCCACATGAGTTCGTATGATGGCTTAAACTCCTGTAGAAGCTGGTGTGGGAGGATAGCAATGATGGCCATTGCTGGCACACCCATCACGGGGAAAGATGGTTGTTCTGGCTCATCACGTGGATAACACTTAACGGCAGCATACAGGGTGTTACACCCTTGGAGCTCAAACCTAGCAAACCCACAGTGCCATGTGTAAGCTGCACAGTAAGCTAAGGGGAATTCAGCAAGTGGGGACACACTTTCCTTAGGGGGCAGCACACAGCAAAGATAGAAAGTCATATAAATAAGAAACCAGCAAACTCAAAGACTAACAAAAAAAAACAAAATAAGAAATAAACTAGCCAAAAATAGAAGTAATACACTTTATTGCAGAGAGTGGGGAGTGCTTTCGTTCAAAACTGAACTTCCAGTTTTGAACGAAAGCACTTACCACTATCTGCAATAAAGTGTAAAGATAGAAAGTCACCAGAGGGGGCAGGGTGTTCCACTGGGGAAGGGCGCATGCTACCAACCAGGACCAGCAAGCTGGCCTGCTTCCTACCACCCAAATTTTGCCTCCGAGGAGATAATCTAATTAGGATTCCTTGGCAGGAATGAATGGGCCATATGGTTCTCTGCTACTGACTGGATGCAGGCAAAGGAGCCAATGGGCTCAGTCTTTTGGGAGCTAAAAAAAAAAAAAAAAATTCAAGCCATGTTTACTGGGCTGTCCAAATCCCTCTTCTGTAATGGCTTGCGAATTCCAACTTCATCCCCAAGATGCTCAAAGTTTAAATAAATAAATACAAATTAAACACAAATATGGTTCGAGACAATGCTGCCCTTCCACTGGTAGGCAGATCTGAAATGCAGAGGTTGAAACCCTGACTACAACCAAATTTCAAATTCTGGCCCAGATGTTGGAAGCGCTGACGATGATGTTAAGATGCAGGAAAATGCGATGCCTGTTCATCTCATGAAAGAGGAGGAGATTTGAAGGTTTGTCCCAAGTACCAGCAGTGATGCTGGGGATGCACCAAGCAGCATTTCTATATTTAAGGTGGGCAGGCAAAGTAGGGATACATAATCAAACAGATGGGTGTATTTCACTTGAAAAACCCACTGTATGCCTACCTCATGCTATAACCCAGTATATCAATGAGAGGTCGGACTTAAAGCAAAAACACAAACACTATGAGCTACAGCATGATCAACTCCTTGCCTGGTCTGGCCCTGGCCCACTCAGCAGAATGTATTACCTAGAACCTTTGAAGTAAAGTCTCTACCAGAAGGAGATCCTCTCGGGATTGGTTACAACAGGGGGCCAATGACATGCCTGGGGACCACTTGAAGACAGGAGTATCATGGAGCAGTCCCGTAAGGGTACAAGGAGTATTACGGAGCTGGCCATAGTGCTTGCACAGTCAGTACTGGCAGTACCCAAAAAGGTAGCATGAAGTGCTGTCAAGAGGGGTAGGTCAGTACTGCTAAAAAATGACAGAAAAATATAAAAAAATGTAGCTTTGAAAAACGGCAAGGATATTGCAACAGTTGGATGTGTAAGAAAAAAGTACTTGACTTTGGTGAGAAGAGGAGATTTAATGAACACAAGAATACTGGTAAGCAGTGCAGTACAGTCAGTACTTTAAGTAATTTCTTTCAACTTTTCCCAGTCACCATAGCGGATCATTGGTCCACAGATTGTTTGGCAGTAGTGTTGTTATGGTGTTGAGTTGCCAGCCCAGTGCCCAACCTTCATAGAAGGCATATATATACACATGCACCTACCTGCATGTCTTTAAAACTCACTCAACCGCAGGGAGGACATGCAGACTCTACACACTACGAGCTCCAGTCAGAGAATCAAACCAGAGAACCTTTTGCTCTGAGGCGACAACTCTAACCACTGCACCACTGCAGCCATACAATACAGTACACTACTATAATTAGAGGGAAAGAAAAAAAGTTACAAACTCCTGAAGGTGTATTTACTTATCTGTCTTGTTTAACTGGGGAATTCCCTTGGGGCATACCCCATTTACAGCAGAGGCCTTGAGATGAAAGGTCCAACTAAATAAGTAATATTACTAGGGCAATGGGTAAACAGACTTATTTACAACAAAAATAACAGAACGATCTTGGAAAAGCCAGTTGAACATTATACACAGAAATTTTTGCCACTAGGCACTTGATTCCATTACCTTTTTACAGTAATATAAGAAATGCATAGATTAGCATGAGAACTAGAAAAATGTATTTAGTAAGGGGAAGGAACAGGTATTACAGAAAGCTGTAATTGTAGTAACAGATAAGAGAAAATTAAACAAGAGTGGGAGTGATTTATAGCATCTGCTTGCGAGTGGGGGAACGCCTGGAAATGCCGATCCAATGAGGGTTAGGGGATTGTCCAACAGGTGTAGCAAAGATACACTGCTGATGTAGAGGTAGAAAAATCAGTAAATTATACCCTGTCAGTGGTGATAAGCATATCTATTTACTGAAGAACTAGCATTTTAGTGCATTTAAAATGGACCTCCATTACAGCTGAAGTGATGGGGATTCAATATGTAAAAGAAGCCATTCCTTTAAGCCTGACAGCAAAGGCAATGAGATAAACTAGTTGATGGGAAATTCAGACTGCATAACAAAGAGTTTCTTCATCTGCAACCTCATATTTTGTACTTTTATGATGTTGGAAGACATATGGGTAATAATAATGGAATGAATTTTGTCTGACAAAAACAAATGGACAATCAGCCAAATGAAACAATGTCACTACATGCTATATTGTCATATGCATCAGGGAAAATGTCCTCAACAAACCCAAATGGTTCCCAGAAAAAATATGTACTGTATAGGACTCTTTCTGTGTTTAGACCTAAGGAGTCTAAAAAGGAATTAAAATTTTCAGGTTCTCCAACAGCTACTCCTTTGAATGAGGTCACATAAGACAATAGTTTAGGTTAGGAGAAATGCCCTTTAACATAACAGCTATTTGAAAAGACTCTTGGGCCATAAGACCAACTGGCATTGCAAAACAGTTATATTAACTCCCCAATTCAAGTGGAGTTTGAAAATCATACCCACAACACCTGGGGCAGCAACAGTAACAGGAAATGGAGGATCATCGTGCAGAACTTCCTCATTCTCAAGTGCTAACTGAGGTTTGACAGATCCATCCATTTGGGTACAAGCAATAAAAAAATCACTTGTTGCTTTATAGGAAAAAAAAAACATTTTCTAAAGCTCTGTTTCTAACTACCTTCTCCAAAAAGACATCTGTCTCTGGAGAATGAATCGGTTGCCTTTGTATTCCTTTATGGAACTGGCTTGGACAAAAGCTTTCTCTACTGTTGTTTGTCTTTCCAAATGTTAAAAAATCCACAATCTCCACAACAATGTCGATTAGATTTATAAGGGAATACAAAGGAAAGATTGAGCATGCTATGAATCAGTCCCCTTTTTAAAAAAGTGAGGGAACTCATGGAGTCATGTATTAACTCCCGCTTGGCCCATGGGACCCCCCCAGCATTATTTTTGAAGTGATTTTTCTAATAAGATCTACATAATTTCCACTAAGATTTCTCAAGGGAAAACTCATTGCAGATAAAGTACCCAATGCAAATTACCCAAACATGCACCCACTGAAACTGCGGGGAAGATAAACATTATTTTGCAAGGAGTAAGCCCTTACTCCTCCCACTCTAACTTTACCAACTCCACAGACACACAATATCAGGGAAACTACTTGGGCTTCTTACTGAGCAAATGCAGTTTTTCACCATTAATCCCCCTACTGCAGAAACTTAGGAATATAATGGGTTTTCACATACCAACAATGTTCCCTTATGTCTATCCCAATTTCCACTGTAAGAAATTAGCATCAGCATGTAAAAATCCTCAAAAAAAACAAGAAATTTGTGATTTCAGTGATAACAGCATATTAATAAGTCTGATAACTTGTATAAGCAGGCCTTTTAACTACTTCTAATCAAACACAATAGTAAATGCATACCTACAATAAGGAGGCATTACATGCAAAGAACTTTATGATCAGGAAACAGCAGATAAGGTTCTTCTTTACCACTGGCATAAGACAATTCTTCAAATATATATATATATGTATATATATATATATATATATATATATATATATATATATATATATAAAGGCTTATTATACAACGACCTCCCCCATTAATATTCCAAAACATGCACGCTGACTGGTCAGATGCAGGTTGTAAATCAGAGTTATAGTAATGGAAAAAGATCCGGTCGCCCGGACTTTTTCCATTAGTATAACTCATTTTTTTTTTTTTTTTTTTTTTTTACAACATCAGAGAACGCAAGATCTCCATTGCTTGTTACAACCTGTCTCGCCATGTTAAACGAGATTAACATAGCGAGACAGCTTTTAAAAAAAGCAACGGAGCATCTCCGTTGCTTTTTTTAAAGTTGTCTCGCTATGTTAAATCCATTTAACATAGCGAGACACTTTAAAAAGCAATGGAGATCTTGCTTTCTCCGTTGCTTTTTACAAAACTGTCTCGCTATGTTAAATGGGTTTAACCTAGCGAGACAGCTTTAAAAAAAGCAACAGAGATTCTCCATTGCTTTTTTTAAAGCTGTCTTGCTATGTTAAACTCGTTTAACATAGCGAGACAGGCTGTAAAAAGCAACGGAGATCTTGCTTTCTCCATCGCTTTTGCCCACAGCTCTGATGTACTGCGTAAATATACGCATGCGCAGTACATCAGAAATGCCGCAGAATACCCAGACAGCTGCGGAAGAGCAGCAAGGAGGCATTATACAATGCCATTATTTAAGAAAAGTAATTATTTTTTTTCTTAAATAATGTCACTGTATAATAGCAATAACCCACTTCTGGGTGTGGGTAATGCTGAATTTACCCACGGTTGGCTCTGTTTGGCCACTCGGGCTTCACCCTCGTGACCAAACCACACCAACCGTGGGTAAATCCAGCATTACCCACACCCAGGTGTGGGTTATTGCTATAATGAATAACTTAACTATGAAACAACTCTACTGCCAACACCTGAGGTGAATCCTTTTCCCAGAATAACTGAAAAATTCAGAATTTATCTACTGAGGAATAGCAAAATCCAAAAATGACAAGATTTAGCTGCTTCCAAGTCAGTGTGGTATACATCAAATTAAATGGAGATTAAACTACTAGCTGTAATCATCTGAGATTTTGTACCATTTCCTAACTATTTATAACCCCTGAGAATAAAATCTAGGTCCTGGATATCTGCTTTCCTCAATCTGCAACAGATTTATACAACAAGAGGGTGTGGAAAGAGAAAGAAGCAAAGAACACATTTTACTAATTTGTGGTAGAATTGCCTTCTCTGAGACAGCACCAGTACTACTTCACCATGCTCTACTACCAATTTCCGTTCATATCAGACTCTCTATCTTCGGAAGTCAGCGTCTCCATCTCACCATCATCATTTTTCTCTTGCCCTTCTAAATCACCTGCTTAGTAACAGCCTCTTCCAACTCAGCAAAGGGGATTTTTTTCTGTTTCTATGTAGCTTTGTTCAAAGACATTAGAAAAGCCATATTCTCACCTGGCTCTGTGGTGCAGGGGTACAGAGCCTTGACTATGAGACTCAGGTGACCAGGTTCAATTAACAGCTTCAGCACTGAAGCAGCAAGGCAGGGAGGGGAAGGAGTGAATGGATGTGGCCTGCTTGCCTCTCTTAAGAGGAAAGAAGTGCTTGCATGCACTTGGAGGCTCACAGAGTGGTGCAATCTCCGTGCTGGAGATCGGAGTGATCGCACTTGTAGTGTAGGGGAAAGTGTGAGACAGCTTTAAGGTAATGCCTCCTTGAAGAAGTGAAGGTATACCCTTCGAGAACAGCCCATTGCATCTCCCTCCTCCAGTGCTATATCAGTTTTGTGCGGTAATAACCAGGTGAAAAAATCGTAGAAATGTTCAAACCACCTCTAATGACTGCTTAGATGGCAACCTTTCTTGGTCATCTCACATCTGGTTGGGGACAAATGGGCTGACTGACAGAGAGGGCCTGATGGTCAGAAGGCAGCAGGGACAAAAGGTAGCAAAAAAATGCTGCGCACTGCAAACATAATCAAAACAACAGTTCAAACCCAAACTTAAAACCAGGGACAAAAGGTAGGAAAAAAATGCTGCCCTCGGTTTCAAACATAATCAAAACAACAGTCCAAACCCAAACGTAAAACGAGCATCAGATTTGTGTTACGACTTCACTTTTTCCAGTTTCCTTAGCCTTCCTGCTTTCTTCAGAACCAAAAAAAAGCACCATCACCAAGGCTGTTAACTGGAACTTTCTGGAAATTACCATGTAATAATGATCATTTAACTGTAGCTGAACTGGGGTTTATATATTTACTTTCACAGTTTACTTTTTTCAGATTTAGACTGATAAAAAATTCAGTTTTAAACTATCAAAAAGTCTTTGCAAACTTAACAGAAAAATCAGCCATCTGACCACAGTTCTTAAGTTATATATAATGTGAAAAATTATCTAAAAAACACACACAATTACAAGGACTGCAAAATAAAATAGCTAAAGCAGAAACTTGCCAGAACTAATGGAAGATGCCCTCAGAGACAGAGAGATAGAGAGATTACTATATAGAATACATGTACAACACAGCCATATTTTTACATTCCCATCTATACATACACTCAGTCAAATAAAAGGGAAGTGTTGCAGCCCAACTAAATTTAAAAAAGTATGTTCTTATCATATTAGTTGGCCTATAAATGGACCCTGGCTTGATGGGTCCAGTGGCTGGATTCATCCTTTCCACCAAATGGCATTTGACATTTTTATATGAAGTTTCTGTTCTTACTAAAAAACTTGCTCCTAAGATGAGTCACACAGTGGTATAAAAGTATTGGCTGCATAAATATGTTCTTCCTCCACACCCACCAATTTTCCCACAAGCTATAATGAAGACATTTGTGCAAATCAAGAAACAGTGAAAATATGGTATCTGCACTGCTAATAACTCACATATACTACTTTTGTGACTTAGAGGAAATACTATTAGCCAAGGCCGGCTGCTGTCCCCTTCCCCGACCCCTCTCCCCCACACACTTGCAGGGGGGAGAAGACAAGAGGTTAGTTATGATTTTCCATGGAGGACTTATTACAGACGCAAATCAAGGTGGTACGGCGGTAGCATTGTTACCTCACAGCAAGAGGTCCTCCCGTTTGATTCTCAGCTTGGCTTGGGAGTGCCTTCTGTGTGGAGTCTGCATGTCCTCCCCGCAGTTGGGTAGCGTTCAAAAGACATGCGTGCGTAAATGGGCGTGCCTTCATTGAAGGTTGGGCATCGAGCTGGCACCTCGGCGTTTCACAAAAATCTACTGCCAATCATTAGCGGACCGGAGTTCCGCTGTGGCGACTCCTTACTGGGAAAAAGCCGAAAGACAAACAACAACAACCCTCAATATTACAGACAACTGATGCATTTTTATTAGAAGAGGACCCACCTTGATTGTCTCTGTAGTTACAATAAATCCCAAGTAGTAAGCCATCAGGGGTGGAAGCACCCAGGTGGTCTATTGAGTAAATGATTGCTTATATACGTTTTTTTTTCACTAACTGTATAATCTGTCAATAATATGTACTAAATGTCTTTATTAATGTAAATTCTGTATTGTATGTGAAATGTCTTCTATGTGGAGCTTTTCTCCCCAGGACTCCACTGGAAATGACTGCTTCTGGCCCAGCTGGACCATCCCGGTAAACAAATGCAAATAAATGTTCACTCTTGGTGCAGTGGTCTCTGAAGGGGAAGAAATGGACTCTCTGGGCCACCCCTTTATCTTACATAAGTGCTGAGGAACTCTCCAAATCTAGGCTTTTTATGAGTAGCCTTGGAAAAGTTGTGACTTCTTATTTATTCAAGGTCATGACAAGTCAATTCTTGTAATATGCAATATACATATGGTCTTACAGATCTCTTGAGGGAGACTATGTGGAGAATGGCCTCTTCAAGACTTCCTGTTCTCAAGAGGAGAACACACGAGGCTCTTAGGTAGTGTTAGTAGCGTGGTCTGAGGAGCTGATGGATACATCCAATGGGTCTGCTGCATCATTTGCTTGCAGAGGGTTTGCCAGCATTAGGTTAAGCAAAGGCTGCTGTGGCATGAAGTTGGCTGTCAGAGACTAGGGCAAGGATTCTGAGATTATTAGTTAAGACTAGGCAACTGATGTCGGACAAGTCAGGAATTTAAGCACTGACAGCAAAACTTATCTGAAAGGCACTATGTAATGAAGTGGTGCTAGGACTGGTTCTAACAAATCACGCTGAATACTGAAGCTGGTGAAGCACCAACACTAGGCTGATCTGGCAAAGGAATGGCAACACGTTTGCAATAAGATTACAGGGGATGCAGGCTTCACAATCTACAAAGTCAACATGTGAGTGCATTGGTGCTGCCCACTAGTGACCGCAGTGAAACATAAAAGGTAGGTCAACAAAGCTCTATTGGTGTTGCTTAGCTAAAATAGGAGGAGACTGGAAAATCAGGCCAAAGACATTAAGTGCACAAAGTACAGTCATTAGTTTTTTATAATTAATTCCTTGGCAGCAGAAGCCCAGAATGAGTCTCTGCCAGCAGTTCTGGCTCCATGTGCTGAAGGGATGGTTCCAGCAGCAAAACAGTCTCTGTATGTTCCTTGGGTGAAAAGGACAACAGGATGTCCATGGCACCGTATCTGTTATTTCTGATGTCAATACCCACGTTGACATCAAGGATAGAAATCTTGGTCAATAACAGCTTGGGATGTGAGGATGCAGGGACAGGAGCTGACTTTGTGACTGGCTTCAGGACAGAAGAGCACTTTTTGAATACAGCCTCGAGCCATTTTATTAGTCTTTCTTGAGAGGCAGAGCACTGTCAGGTGGAAAAGCCTTCATCAGAGTCTGACGTAAAATCCTTTTCTTAGGATAGCTTCAAAAAAAGTGCCTTTTTCATTAAGTTAGCTGCCAATTTCTCTTGGTGCCTCTTCCTGGATGTACCGTTGCACCCCTGATGAATATCCAATGGTATTATGTACCTTCACAAGATGGCAAAAGCAGCAGGGATGCCCATCTGTGGGTGTGGTATACTTGCCTCAAGGGCAGAGTCTATAACGTGACTGACATGGTACCAACAAGGGAAGAAAGACCTCAGACCTGGCATAAAACTAAGACTATTAAAAAAAGCAGCAAAGAAGGAAGAAAATAAGACATGTGACTGATAATTCAAGGTTTAAAAGCATATACTTCAGTCTGAAGAAACAAC
Source organism: Protopterus annectens (assembly GCF_019279795.1). Taxonomy (NCBI): domain Eukaryota; kingdom Metazoa; phylum Chordata; order Ceratodontiformes; family Protopteridae; genus Protopterus; species Protopterus annectens. Next base: position 371,466,648 of record NC_056735.1, read on the forward strand.
TTCTGTGTCAGAACTTCACATGTCACAGTGAAGACATGCAGGGTCAGAGGCCAAGCAGTAGGATAGGAACTGGGGAAGGAGAAAATCAGCCTTGATATTTCCAGGTGTTGAAAAGTCTTAATGCCTACGGCATATAGTTCTACCTGACACTGAAGATAAACATACTCCTACCAGATCAATAGTTGTGTCATCCAAGTTTGTCCATAATACATACTAAAGCAAACAACAAAGGAAGCTGCTACTGGAGAAAGAACTTTGACAGCACGAAAGGTCAGATGGCAAAGTTGTTCGATGGTGAAAAGATCCTAGCTATCTACAACAGAAACAGTAAGCTCTTCCCAAAATGAAGCCAGGGCAATGCCCAATAATTTATCTAACTCAACCAAAGCGTCCATTTCAGGGGAACCTATGAAAGCAGCACAACAGATTGGGAAGTTGCCATAACTGTTACCGTGTTTACCTTACAGACAGAAGGTGCAGGGTTTGATTCTCACATGGGGTAATTGGCTAGGCTTAAAATGGCCCACACAGGCAGTTAGCATAGTAGGAACCTATGAACTCCAGAAAAAGATCCCTCCTTATCCCTGGTTTCTGCCTTCACAAACAAACAGTATGAAGAATGAAAAGAAAACTGTCAAGTTACAGCAGAGGACTAAAGTGCTGAGCTACTAAGAGCCATTTTCTGTGCCAGTAGTGCAGAGTTTGACTCCTACCTTCATTTGCCTGATGTGTTAGTCTGAGCAATTCCATTAATCTGATGGTGCTCCGAGTGTGGCGCACTGAAAAGGGAAACTTTTGCACAGTGGGCTTACCTGATCAACAAATAGGTTAAATAAATAAAAACATTATCATTAAAAGTGACACCAAGGTCAATATGTCTAAAGTGGAATCCCAGACCTTGGGATCTGATGCTCTGAAGGAGTCTTTCACAAAGGGGAACTTAAAAACTACTTGGCCTGTAATCACAGCAACAGGACAACTAAAAATAAAGTTCAAACCCCTTCAAAGGGGAAGAGTTCTTCAAGGGGGTAAAGCAGCAGTGCTCCCCAAACAACTGCATTGCTAGACACAGACGGATCTCATTCCTGGTCTCCAATGAGAACACTAGGGTGAAAGACTACTTAGGAAAGCTTGTGGAAAACTAAGCCCCTAGCATATAGGCTTCTAAGGCATTCAAGATACTTCTGTTTGACTGACTGGAGTAGTCAAAGTCTACGATACTACTCCACCAAAACTCAGAAAAAGCTCCATATGGAAGACTGAAAGGAAGGTTCAGCAGCATCTTAAAATACCCATGACTCAGGCTAGAAATCCAGTGGGCCCAGGAATAGGGTTGCCAGGTGTCCGGTTTTTGACCGGACTGTCCGGTTATCTGACAAATTGTCCGGTTAGAAATTTCAATCAAAACTGGACTTTTGGTTTTAAATTTTGTGGCGCTGACGTCATCACATGCATGGCTATTAGCCTGTCAGAATTGAGCTCAATGAGCTCACTTCCGGTAGTGCGAGCGGGAAGCAGAAGCCCAGCATGTAGTGCGAGCGGGAACTTAAGCAGAAGCCCAGCATGTAGTGCGAGCGGGAACTTAAGCAGAAGCCCAGCATGTAGTGCGAGCGGGAACTTAAGCAGAAGCCCAGCATGTAGTGCGAGCGGGAACTTAAGCAGAAGCCTAGCATTAACCGACTTTGGATTATTATGGATATTATTTCACTTTGGGGAATTCATCAGCTTGACTTACGGGAAGGCAGCAATTTCAGAAGCCAGCACAAAGGTAGTGTGTGTGTGATAAGATGGGTCAGATCTCAGTCTCATAGTGTATTTTGAAGTTTAATAGCCTATAAGTTCTGCTATAGTTTTGGCCCATTAGGAATTGTAAAGGAGGTAGATAACTTCCTGTGCAAGACAGTTCATTTTTCAGACTTTTAAAAGTAAAAGTTTTAGCTGTTCTTCTGCCTGTAATGTGAATACTATGAAAAGCGAACCAGAATTGTGTATTTGTATGTGCACGTGCTTGTGCGTGTGTGCAATGATGGTGTGAATGTCACAGCTGAGATTTCTGGATGAAATTATTGTATATAAGTGTGAAGCCATTTATAATTTAGCTTAGGTTTTACTGTAATTTTTGTCAGTAAGGACTTTAATTTGATGTAGCCTGTAGTTGAAGAGGTCAGAAAAAATAGAATAGCATAGGTAAGGTGATAAAGTTTTGAGGCCTGCAGTGAGTTATGGTGTGGTAAATGTGGGTTATTAGTGGTAATACTGAGTCAAGCACATAATGTCTTAAGTGTTGTCACAAGGAGTTGATGGCTGACCATGCTAGAAGCATCAGCCAGATCAACAGTTAGTTACTATTCTTGTCTGGTGTCATTTGTCAGTGTTTGGAGTTCATCATTTGTTAATGGCCATACAGATGTCATTGTATTTCTGCCTACATGAGACATATGCTGGTGCCTGGATAGTGTTTTGTATTTTTGGAGATATTCACATGTCTGAAAGTAGACTAATTTTTTCAAAATATTGACATGAATTGGAAGCAGGTCTGTAGTCTGTGTAGTCTGCTGTTGTGCTTGGGTAGATCCTTTTTTGGGAAGGGATGGATTATTTTTATTTTATTTTAATTTGTATTTTACATTTGTTTACCGGGAAAGTCTGACTGACACAAAAATATCTCATTTTCAGTGGCGGCCCTGGGAGAAAAGCTCTGTTGACAAAAATAATTTTTTATCAAGAGTAATACATTATATACACTAAGTAACATTAGGGTTCTCAATTCTGCCTTGCATGTCGCCAACCCCTAACTAATATAATATTTTTCTGGGTTTTTTCATCTTTTATGGGGAAGGGGATCCATGTTAGGCATGCCATAATCATGATGCTTCAAACAGTGTGACTAGTAAATATGTTACTTGCACAGTATCTCGTTGTTCACATTGCTTTGTTTAGCAAATGTGTATCAGTGGTTTGTGCTATAAAATTTGAATTAAATGTTTTAAATTAAATCCAAATATCTGTAATCACTGTAGAAATAAAGCAGAAGACAGTATGCACACAGAGTTTTGAACAGTGTTTATGGCAACTGGGGAGAAATCTGCTGAAAGCAGGCATCTGGAACAAAAAAAGAGGGTGTTCCCATCAGCTGATGTCACAAAATGGGCGGAGTATGTATGGGAGGGGGTGGGAATGGGTGGAGTTATGGGTGATGCAAGGGGCATGGCCTTAGTCCGGTTTTAGCCACAAAAAAAGCTGGCAACCCTACCCAGGAACAATATGATCTGCTCTAGACTTCCAAGATGGCTGCTCACTGATCAACAGAGTGATATGAGCTCTCACAGTGTGAAACCAGAAACTGTAAAAGGCCAGTGAAATTTTTTGGGTAAAATTAGGTAAATGGCTAGTATTTATACTAACTGGCTAGCACCAAAGTAGAAATTTAGATAACCTGAGAGAAAATCAACCAGAAAAATCTCTGACTGGGAAGAATCCAGAAACTGCTCAGCAAAAAGCAGTTTAAGTTTCACCTTTGATACAGAGATGGCTTCCAGTCAGGCCTGTTAACTGTTCCTATTTTCAGGCCTGATTTAGATGCCCATATTTTTGAAGTTATGTCCCTATTTTCTGAATCCCCCATATTATGTGATTTTTGAAGCTCTCTAGTACACAGAAAAAATGTACTACATGACAAATATACTAGTGGCACCAATTATTTAAATTAAGAAGACACACTACAACTTCCTTATTCCTGAAGCAAAAGTAAATGACCTTGTTTGGCAGAATTTCGTGATGCAGCTCATTAAAGTCTGCAGATTTTATACTGTTTCCCTGATAAATGTGCTTTTATTTTTTCCATCAGTTTTGTCACTCTGACTTTTAAATGCATTTCTAATTAGTATCCCACATTCCTACTGGATGAATTATTTGCTATTTGGTATTCAAATGTTATTCTAATTAGATTTTTAGCTGTATGTTCCTATTTTTCAAGGGCCTTTTTCCTATTTTCAATGCCAGTAGGTTGAGAGGTATGCTTCCAGCAATTTAGAGGAAAAAATACATGAAATACAGCCTGAGGTGTTTAAAATAAATGAAACACTGAAGGAATAAATCAACGTTTCGTATTGCTTTTCTTTCCAGACCTCTGCTGAAAATGGGCTCCTATCCAGTCAAACTCTTCAGTAATCAAATGCCAATCGATTAATCAACAAATATAACCAATCAATCAATAAACAAAAACTCAGCTAAGATTTCTATTTCCAGTATTTTATTCATCAGATGAACTGAGAAAACCGCAAAAATCAGAGGATGAAATGACTAAGACTGACTAAGCAAGACTCTCAAGAAGAGCTGTTTCAAAAAAATGTAGAGTTGGAAGATGACGCATGCAGAGAAAATTAGAGATTTTCTGCTGTATCAGAGAAACTGGAAGGAAAAGACTGTATTAATTTAATGAAAGTACTAATAAGCAACTGGATTGGTGCTACAGAACAAGATTTGTTAACTGAGGGTACATTATGTATAAGCAGGCAAGAGCTATATTAGTAAAGATTCAATACATCAGCATAAACACATGCACAGCAGCAGTTATCCCACTCCACAAAGGGGGAGCCACCACTGATCCTGGGAACTATTGCCCTATTAGCCTGACGAGCCTGGTCTGCAAGGCCATGGAACGTATCATCATGGAACTCATAAACAAAGACATTGGTAACCTCCAAACTCTGGACCCCACCCAACGATCATGCCTTCTGAACCTGATCGACTTCTTTGAGGCAGTCACCAAAGCCGGAGACGAGGGTAAGGTGGTTCACACAGCCTATCTTGACCTCGCCAAGGCTTTCAACACCATCCCCCATTCTGGAATTATAGCTAAACTCACTAAACAAGGTATAAATCCCTATGTCACAAGATGGCTTGCCAACTGGCTCACTGACAGAATCCACACTGTAAAAGCTGCAGACTCCAAATCTGACTTCAAACCAGTGACAAGTGGAGTACCTCGGGGTTCAGTCCTGGGGCCTCTCCTGTTTGGTGTCTACTTCTCTGAAGTACAGGCTAACACAGAAGGCCTCTGACTAACGAAGTTTGCAGATGACTGCAAACTAGGAGCCATAGTTGAGTCCCCAAATGATGTGGACATCCTACAGAAGGGCCTCACTGAGACAGATGCCTGGTGTCAGAGCCATGGCCTCAAGCTCAATGCCAAAAAGCGCATAGTCATCCCCTTTGGTAAAAATTCTGTACCCATGAACTACCATATAAATGGCAGTCTACTTAACACAGAGTGTGTGATAAGAGACCTTGGGACCCAGGTCTCCTTTGATAATCACATTGCCACAGTAGTCAGAAAATCCCACTATGTGGCACACCTCATCACAAAAGGGTTCTCATCCAGGAAAAAAGAGGTCATTGTTCCCCTCTACTCGGCACTCATTAGACCCATTATAGAGTACAATGCCCCTTTTGGAATGTACCTCACAAGACATCTCCAGCAGCTGGAAAGGCCACAGAAGTACCTCACAAAGAGGATTGCTGGCCTCACACAGATGCCCTACACTGACAGTCTCAAAAAACTCCAGCTTTACTCTGCAGCACATCGCCTACTCCGAGGAGATCTCTGTCTAACATACAAAGCTATGTTAAATCCAAAGCTGTTGGACATGCTACACCTAAAGAAATCCCAATCCCTCCGAGCTACATGCTCTAGGGACCTAAACCTTGTCACCACAATAAACAGGACATGCTGGAGGGATAGATTCCTTTCCCACAAACTTCCTGTACTCTGGAACAAGCTACCCATCAATGTCAAGCAAAGTTCCTCATAAGCACTCCAAGAAAAATCTTGATGAGTGGATGGGAAATAGGAAATAGACCCCTGGGATCACTTCTGTGGCTCTGCTTGACAGGGGCACAGGAAATTAACTTTTTTGGGTGGCATAAGCCAGGGAACCTTGTTGGCTAGGCTTACTTAGGCCCTTGGGCCGATAGCCTAGTACCTACCTATGAACCTTTAAATAGTTGCTCCTAATAAAACTGTGGCGGAAAGAAAAAATATTAAAAAATGGAGGCAAAAAAATGTGGAAAAAAGGATTATACACTGTACTCCAGGCAGAAAGGAATAAAGTTTATTCCAGAAATCAGGGAATGTGGAGAGGTGGGTGTGTGATTCAAGCTGCAGTATCCAGCCATCTTCAGAATATTTTTCTTGGAGAATCAAATGCATTTTATCCAACAAAGAGTGAGCCACCAAGCAGAAGGGGTTCTATTTTTTATTCTTCTGACAACAAAGCCCATAGAGACACTTTGCCAGTAAAACATTGTCCATTGTTCCAAAGGTAAATCTTGAGAGACAAACTAAATAAAAAGACATCAGCTACTTTTAGCATTTCATCGTCAAGAATCCAGCAGCAGACAAAACTAAAACCAAGGAATGTATTAAAATTACTGTGCTTGAGCTACTAGGTTCAGTCAAACCTGCATCAATAAAGCAAATTTTAAACTGAGCATAATAATTTGCTTGGGGACTTCTGGTATGGCGCAGGGTTAGTGACAGGAAAATGTTACCTCTCCCACACGTTGTTATATTAAAGTCACTAGAACTAGGTGGAAAAGATAAAAGTGAATGTAGTAGCCTTGTCAGCAGGTCAGGTGACTAGAAATAAAAACAGACCTCAAGCAGAAAAACAAAAAGGAGAAGCAGGCTGTCATCAGTCCAGCACCACATGGAACCCAAAAGAAAAAAAGGGGACTAGCATGGAAAAAAATCAATGTTGAGGAGTTTCACCCAAAGCAAATATGGGAGATCTACAAGATAAGTTTGATAAGACGAATACTGAAGTACTCGGATAGAGGTAATGGAAGAAAGACTGAACCAACACTATGAACAACTAATGAACCTACAAAAGTCAGATCAGTATGGGAAAGCTAGAATGGCTGAATTGCAGGGCAAACAAAGATTGTGTGACACGAGAAAACCAAAGACTGACAAATGTTCCAGAGGGATGAGAAAGCACCAGCTACTGTGGTGCTAAAAGGAAATGGATTAGCAAATAGGCCAAATTTACTGAAGAGGAAATCTTAACTGATAGAGCACACAGAATACTGATGCCAGCACAAACAGCCAGGAAGTAGCCACAAAGGGCAGCCATTAAGTTACAGACTATCAACTGAAGCAAGGAAATTCCCACAAAGCTCTGGGGTTGGAGCAAGCAACTGAAAATGAATGAAAATAGGATTTATGTGGACAATGACTACTCTCTAGCGACAAGACAGTGAAAGAAAACATTTTTACCAGCAGTAAGCTTACGCAGGAATTCATATTTTAAAGTTCCAGTATCCAGTGATCGAAGAGTCTTCCTCCCTGTTGGCATATAAACATACCTAGATTCCCAAACAGCCAAAGCAGAATGAAAGGAGTTTTTGAAAGGGGATAATCAGTACAACCGGCTTTAGCAGCAAAGTGAGATGGAAGACAAATAAGAAGCATATGGAGATACGAAGGATGACCAAAAGGCTGAGGAACATGAACAGAAAAGCCACATTCCTAACGACTCCCCAAGATGAAGAAATAACAGAAGAGCCTTAACTGATTTGCTGATTTTGTCATATATAAAGAACTGTGTTGACAGTTGAAGGAGTATATTGATCTGTTTAACAGCATGAATGTTAGTCTGACAAAATTTAACTTTCATTGTCACACTTCAACTCTTGTAGTCTGTGAATATAGCGTATCTTAAGCAACAAAAATCAGAAAGTGTTTGATAAAGGAGTAGTTTTGCTTGGGGTTTCTATCACTGCAAGGAAAGAAAGGCATTGTATATGGGACCATCCCTTGGGGTAGAATAGGTAGGGAACATTACACACATCTGACGGATGTGTTGCATGAGATAAAAAAGAGGCAGGCCTTAATGTGACCAGTAACAGCGCAAAAGGAATCTTTATGTCTGTGAGTAAAAGTACTGTAACAACCCCATTCTAATAAGAAGACAAACTGAGATCTTTTAATGCCCCAAACTATAAGGACCAATTGCAATGTTTTGCACGGCATGCTGTAATAAATAACAAAATGTTTTGTGAAGTGGGTGCTTTGAGAAGGAGAACTAAGGTTATAGATCAATGCAAATGAAATGGCTGTGTATGCAAGACAATACGCTCTATAACACAGGGTGTACTCATGATCACCGTGTTCAATGTAGGTGGACTGTATATGGCTTTATCATTCTTCAGAAATGCTATTTAGTATCTTCTCATTTAGCATTACTGGTTTGTGGTATTTTAGGGCTACAATCAGAGGGTAATGAATTGCAGCTCATGCAGACATGGTAAGAGACACCAAGAAGAGTTTTGGATGCTTGGAGCCACTTGAAAATGCAAACAATATACCTGGAAGCATTGAAGGGGGAAACAACTTTATTATGCTAAAAATGTACTAAAGGTTATGTCCAGAAGTGTAAATGGTCATAGAGAAAATACTGATATGCTCCAGCTCAATTTACAGGCTATTCAGACAGATACAAATTGTAGTCTAGGCTAGACACACTGCAACTGACACCGAAGCAGGAATATCAGGTGGCAAGACTCCAGGTGCATCTGAGATTATCTGACCATGATTACTCTACAAATTAGGGAGCCAGCTACTAGGACTTGGAACAAACTCTGGTGATTAGATAGGTACAGACTACACAGTAAACGGAGTAAGGAAATCAAAAACGAGGCAATCCAGAACTATTTACAGGGAAATCATGATTTAATCAGTGCAGAGCTTAAGAGTTGGGAATAAAGCAAATAGGACATTAACAGCAGATGTGTAACACTGGAAGGGGAGGTACTGCCTGACAACAGGGCTAGATTCAATCAAACAAAACTACAGGAAAAGGGGATGGCCTTACTCAGAATGTGAGAGAGATTGAGAGAGAGTCTAGGGACAAGCTGCAACAGAGAATACAGAAAAACTTATGGGATCACTATGAGAGAAAGGCAATAACATTCAGAGTGTTACTTTGAGCAAATGCCAAAACACAAAGACCATTACCACAGATATTAAGGCTACATAAAATGGAAAGAGATCTAGTGAAGATTAAGGATACAAAAACAGGAAAGCAACAAAATAGCTAGAGGAATTAACAGATATCACATGAGACTCTTATAAAGGTTTATATGGCAGCAGGAGAGAGGAAACTTTTAAAAGGGGGAACTGGGAAAGGGTTGATGGGTAGACTAACTATCCCACAAACGGCATGGAAGAAGGAAGTAGCTTAGAGGCCTCTGATGACTGAGAATAAAATAAAGGACCAGTTAAATCATCAGACAGCAGGAAAATCCTGAGAAAAGATGGTATATCAGAAGAGGTATGGAGACAAGAGAAGGGTAGTGTAGTAGTAGAGTAGCAGGCAGGTGTTCAATGGTACCTTAAAATACAGACAGATACCTAGAAGCTGGGAAAGGGTTGGGGTAACATCATTAATACACAAGGAGGGCAAGGACCCTTTGCTGCCATTATCTCACAGATTTACTTCAGTCCTAAACCATGATCAGAAAACATTTATGGGGAGAACGGTGAGAAAACTAGCATTACTCATGCCTCATCTTATAAAGCCAAATCAGTGTGGCTTTAGTTAGGGTAGGCATATACTTGATAAAATCTTAGAAACTGCGATGATTCAACAAAAAACAGAACACAAAGGAACATGTCTGCTATTAGTTTAAGATGCAAAAAAAAAAAAAAAAAAGGTGTCTGACAAAATAAGATAGGGCTATTTATGCGCAGAAAGCTGTGGTGGTGCAGCGGTAGGGTTGTTGCCTCACAGCAAGAGGTTCCGTTTGATTCCTGGCTGGAGCGCCTTCTGTGTGGAGTCTGCATGTCCTCCCCACGGTCGAGTGGCATTCGAAAGACATGCGTGAATGGGCGTGCCTTCATTGAAGGTTGGGCATCGGGTTGGCATCTCAGCACTGTAAAAATCTACTGCCAATCATTAGTGGACCGGCGTTCTGCTGTGGTGATCCCTAACCGGGAAAAGCTGAAAGAAGAAGAGTAGAGGTCATAGTGTTACCCGTGGAATGGAATTTATTCTATTAAAAGAAATAAAAAAAGACTCATTAGCTATGACTAAGGTGGGTGGGAATTTATCTCACAAATTTTTTATTAACAAAAAAAAAAAAAAAAAAAAGGAATGAGGCAAGGCTAACCTCTATCTTCTCTGCTGCTCTCACTACACCTTGAACCTTTAGCACAAAACACAAGGTAAGCCAGAATAAAGGGCACGGCTTGGAGTGGATGGGAAGAAAATATGCCACTGTTTGTGCACAATGTTATTGTTTCTTGAACTTTAATGGACAGAGAAGCAGGAATAAAGTACAGTTGAGTACATTTACCATACATTTGTTCGAGTGTATTCACTGTTGCAGTCATCACACTTGGATTATCTGCCTGCAGATAGCCCTCAGTCGGCCCGAATACCAGACACTTAGTATTTCTACGTCGACTGACGTCAGGTTGTCAGGGGTATAAAAGCAGGCAGCTGATGCCATTATATCAGTTTTTCTTGTCCCAAATGTCAGGAGCCCCCCAATAGAGAGCTAAGCTATGATGGGAAATTCACCACCAACACCACTGTAAGGGGAGAGTAATATACACAGAGAGGAGTGGGACAGAGAGAAGGGGGTTGGATGGAGGGAAACCAGGACTGTAACAAACAGCGAATACACTTGAACATCTATATTTATGGTAAGTGTACACAACTGTACTATGTTCTTCGTGTTTCACTGTTGCAGTCATCACACTTGGGTTGATTCCCAAAGCTGAAGAAAGGGTGGAGGCAGTCAAGAAGAGTTTGGGCTGGCTAGTATGCCCTGAAGGACTGCTGTTGCAAAACCCGCCCTGGATTTGGAAAATATAGGCAAATGGTAATGCTTGGTGAATGTGTGTACAAAACTCCAGGTAGCAGCTTCCAGAATGTCCCTGGTAGGGACTCCCCTGAGGAACCCTGTAGAGGTAGAAGTTGCCCTAGTTGAATGTGTTCTAACCCCCTGAGGGGTAGGTTTCCCATGGTGTTTGTAGCAGAAATGGATACAGTGTGCTATCCATTTGGAAACTCTGTTTTGAAATGGCCTTGCCTCTGCCCCTGGTGCAAAACTGAGTAGTAACTGGTCAGATTTCCTGAAGGGCTTGGTCTTATCCAGGTAGAATCTGAGCTGTCTGTGCATGTCCAAGGAGTGCAGGATCCTTTCCCTTTTATTTTTGGGGATTAGGAAAGAATGTTGGCAAATGGACAAATTGATTGAGAGCCACACTTGACACTACTTTAGGCATAAAAGAAGGATTAGTCCTGAGGGAGACCCTGTCAGCATGAAAAATAATAAAGGGTTCCACAGCCATGACTGCTTATAACTCAGACACTCTTCTAGCAGAAGTGAAGGCCAGAAGCAAGGCTGTTCTCTGAGAGAGGAATTTTAACTCTGCTGATGCTGCAGGCTCAAAGGGGGTAGCGTGAGCTTTTCCAGTACAAAGTTAAGGTCCTAAGCAGGGGTGGGTGCTCTCCTTGGTGGCCTTAAATTGTTTGCCCCTCTCAGAAACTGTATGATGAGAGGGTGAGAGAAGAGAGGTGGTTCAGTGTTGTAATGAGCCGACATGGCAGAGGCATGGATTTTAATGGAGGAGAAGGATAGACCTTTGTGGAGTAGATCTGCTAGGTAAATCCAGGATTAGAGGTAGGGAGGGCAGTGCCGTGTCCTCTCCTTTAAATTGAATCCAGGAGCAATACCTTTTCCACTTATCCGCATAGGATTTCCTTGTGCTGGGTCTTCTGGCTTCCAGAATGACATCCATCACCTGCTTGCTTAGGCTGGTCATTGGGGAGAATTCAGGGAATAAGCCAGGCTGCAAGACTGAGGGTTTGCAGTTGCGGATGCAAGATCTGTCCCCCCTGAATGAGGAGGGTCGGACTCTGGGTAGGTGCCAGGGTGTCACCGGTGACAGGCTGCGCAGTAATGGGTACCAGTGCTGGCATGGCCAGTCTGGGGCAATCAGGATTGTTCTTGGTCTGTCCTGTCTTATCTTGAGCAATATTCTTGAGAGAAGGGGCAGAGGGGGAAATGCATAGATCAAGAGGTTTACCCACTGGAAGGATAGGGCATCCACTTTTTAGGCCCTGCTGTGAGGTGTCCTGGTGCAGAATTTGCTGAGCTGGTGATTGCAGGGGGAGGCAAAGAGGTCCACCTCTGGGGTCCCCCATTTCTAAGTCAGAAGGCTGAAGGTGCTGGGCTCTAACTGCCACTCATGTGGGTCTAGGAGATTTCTGCTTAAGTCGTCTGCCAGTGAGTTTTGTTTGCTTTGCAGGAATTGAGCTTGCAGATGGACCTGCATGTCCAGGACCGTGTAATACAGGGCCATGGCTAGACTGCAGTGTGTGTAAGAGTGGGTTCCCCCCTGCTTGTTGATGTACCACATAACTGTGGTGTTGCCTGTTTTTATTACCAGGGGTCCTGGTGAAAGTAGGGATCTGAAAGCTGTTATAGAGTGTGCTGGAAAGCTAGCATCTCTTTTTGGTTGATGTGCAGATGAAGTTGACTTGGGCTCCAGTGGCCTTGAATGCACTTATCGTCCAGGTGTGCTCCCCAGACATAGTCTGATGCATCTGTGGTTAGGGTCTGGGTGGCGTGGGGTTGATTAAAGGGAAGTCCCTTGTTGTGGTTGCATGCAGCTGCCCACCAAAGAAACTCTGTCCTTAGACAAGGTATGATAGGAATGACAGTTTCCAGGTCCTGAGAATGCTGACACCAAAGACTTAAGTACCACTGAGGTTTCCTCATATGCAGCCTGGCATATGGAATTAATAGAATGCAAGAGGCCATGAACCCTAGGGCCTGCAGGATGTGCCTTGCAGATAGCTGGGTTCTGGTGGCCATTTGAGTGAAGTAGCCTGTCTGGGATGCTGAGTCTAAGCTTGCTCCCAGGAATACAATCTTTTGACTGGGGACTAGTTTTGATTTCTTTTTGTTGATAGTGTACCCCAGGGAGGTTAAAAGGTTCTTTACAAATGTCAGGTACTACAACAGCATTTCCTGACTATCTGCCTGAATCAGGCAGTCGTCCAAGTACGGGGAAATTTTAATTTTTTTCTGTCTGCAGTAGGCAATGGCTGGAGCCAGGCATTTTGTGAATACTCTGGGAGCAGTGGATAAGCCAAAGGAAAGTGCAGAGAACTGATAATGCATAGAGCCTGCCCTGAAGCGTAGGTATTTCCTGCATGAATCCCTGATAGGGATGTGCAGATAGGCTTCTTTTAGGTTTAGGGTGGCTAACCAGGCATCTTTGGCCAGCATAGGAAGCAGCTGCTGAAGGGTGAGCATTTTGAATGTTGACACCACCAGGAAGGTATTTAGAATGGAGAGATCTGGGATTGGGTGCCAAGTGCCCTCTTTTCTGGGTACCAGGAAAGTTTGGAATAGAAACCTTGACCTATCTGTTCTGCAGGAACAGGCTGAATTGCCCTTATGGAGTGCAGGGATTGAACTTGGTTTTGTGCCTCTGCCCACTGGTTTTGAGGTAGATCTGGGAACCCTTTTGGGGTTGGCAGGGAGTGGAAGTAAAATGTGTACCCCTGGGATACAATTTTGAGGACCCACTGGGTCTTTGGTGATGGAAGCCCAGTTTTTTGCATGATAGGCAAGTTTTCCACCTAGGGGCAAGAGCAGTTGGGTAGAGGTGAGGAGAGGAGTTGAGAAGTAATTGTGAATTCTTTCTGTAAGGGTGTGGCTTAGCACTCCCTGTTTTTGAAGTGGAGGCACGCCATTGCTTAGATCTCTGCATACCCTGAGACTGTTGTCTGGGGGGTCCGTTTCTCCTGGATCTAGTTTGAGATGGCCTTGAGGGGACTGGAAAGGACCAATGTTTCGAGGGGAAATGCCTACTGAATATAGGAGGCTGTACTTGCAAGAATTCTTTGACTGTCTGCATAGATTTATCTTTTTCTTCAATCTTTTTAAGAAACTCTAATGCTTTGGTGCCAAACAGATTATCCTTGTTCAAAGGAGCGTCTAGTAATTTTGATTTGACATGGTCTGGCAAGGTCTGCTCCTTAAGCCAAGCATGTCTTTTCAGTATAGAACCAGTGACTGCTGCCCTGCAAGATGCTTCTAGGGCATCAAAACCACATTGCAAAGTATGCTTGCTGACTTCGCTTGCAGAATGCATAAGCTCTTGTAATTCTTCATTTTCTGCACAGTCCGTAAAAGTAGCTAATTTTTGCATAATATGTTGCTGGTACTTCAACATGTGAGACTGGCAATTCAATGCCCTAATGACGAGAGTTGCAGAGGTGTATACGTTTTACCCCATCTGTCAAAAGCTCTGAAATCCCTGTCTGAAGGGGTGGGATTCTTAGCTGCAGTTGCTTTGATACCTTTAGGCCCCTGGGAGATGATCTCTGAGTCAGCAGTAGGATTTCTGAAAAGGAATTTGCGAGTCAGGAACTCTGTTGTACCTGTCTGGTTTCCTAGGAGCAGGGAGTAAAGTATCAGGAGTTAGACTGGATTCCATAAAGACATCATCCACAACATCTAGAACTGGGGGTATTGCTAAAGATCAATGTTGTGGCAAATTTAGAAATTCTCGGAGTCTCTTTTTGGACTGAGGATAGTCTTGGCATTCTCAGTGGAAATGCTCTCAAAGTTTGTACGATTTCACCAAAAGAAAAATCCTCTGGAGGAGAAGCAGATGGTATGGATTCCTCTGCATCTGAATCCTCATAAGCAGATAAAGGCATGTTTTCATAATCAGATAACTCAGAGTCGACGGACTCTTGGTCTGTTAAAGCTACTGGGGACAGGTCTCTTTTTCTCTTAGCAGGGGAAGGCTGGCTTCCCATAATCAGGTCTTCTGTAATTTTAAGCATTTGGTGTTGTGGCAAGGAAGAGGTGTTTGAGTTTGGATCATCGTTTTTTTAGGCGTAGCTCATACTCTTGGCCTTAGAAACTCGGTAGTTTTTGACGGAACTGAAGACACAAAAGAAGTCAGTTTATGTTGAATATTGGTAATGAGAAGAACTTCCTCAGAAGCCAGTGCCTGCGCTCAGCGGCTCCGGACCCATCCAAAGGACATCCGCAGGTTCTGTAGTCGAAGAAGAGTCTTGCAGCATACCGGACTCCGAACGGGTCTGGGTAACGGCCTGCAAATCCACTGAAGTGGGCATCAGGGGCTGCAAAAGCACCTCACTGAGTACTGGCAAACTGGCGACTACCTTAATGGAAGCATTATCGGCAGTTCTGGACCTGTGTGGTCCTGTCTTTATCCTTACGTTTTTTTCAGAAGATCGGTAGTCGGATGACTTACCAAAGCCATTTCGGAATACGGAGAACAAAGAGCGAAAGCATTTAGCGACAATAAGGGCCCGATGATGAACAGTTCAGGCATTGAACAAGGCACAAAACCGACAGCGAGGTAAGTCGTGGCCTGGGCCTAAACAGGTGACGCAGTAAGAATGGAAATCTCAGTGTGGTATTTACTTTCCACAGGCAAGACAATGGTTAAGTTTTTCTGACATCGGTTAGAGCAAGAAAAAAGGATCTCCAATGGGGTATTTAGCTTTAGAAGACTTCAGGATGATTCAATTCGGAAACAAAAACTCAGGTAGCGGCCGACTGGCACTCGTGCGAACTGCTTCTGCATCGGGCTCCTCAGCAAGAAAGACTGATGTAATGGCATCAGCTGCCTGTTTTTATACCCCTGACGACCTGACGTCAGTCCTGGAGCGACAGCAGCTGACGCAGAAATACTAAGTCTCTGGTATTCGGGCTGACTGAGGGCTACCTGCAGGCAGATAACCAAAGTGTGATGACTGCAACAGTGAAAGACGAAGAACATTAGAGTTTTTCCAGATTCTAAGGGATTTCACAACTCTCTCTGGTTATAATGTTAATGTAAAGAAAACCACGACAATAGCAACAAACTATGTACCAAGTCAAAACTTTGTACACCGCCATCCCTTTCTTTGGGTCACCACATAATGAGTTATTTGGGAATATAACTTGCATCTAAAGCTAGTCAACCTCCAGAGGAGACACTTACAGAGGATAAAATTAAAATACTGGCAATGTTAAAGTTCCAGTCAACTTTATTTTTAACACTGGAAGACAAAACTCAAGCATTCAGGATGTTCACTGTGCCATATACATTGTACTGGAGTCAAACAATCATCTGGAGTACTCTGCAAACAGAAATACCTAAATTTTTATGGGAGGGGAAGAGGCCAAGGGCTAAATTGGATAAATTAATTCTACCCCAAAGGCAAAGAGGACTAGCCATACTAGACTTGCAGAATTATCATAAAAGTGGTCCAGCTAAAATTGATATACTTACTACAGAATTAAAATTACAGAGCAAGATGGAATTATATGATGCTCAATCAGGAAAGTGATGCCAAAAGGCTATGTCTGGTCTTTAACTTTAAACCCCAGTGCTGGGAACTTGCAGCTGAATAATAAACCTGGCAATAAGCCTATCCAATAGAAAATTAATGAGGCCATGGCAACCGAAACTCTGGCCCACTGGAATGAAGAAAGGAAAGGATCACCAAAACAGCAAAAGGATAGGAAAAAAAAGGTATAAGGCAAAAACAGAATCAATTTATACAGAACAACTGAAGTAGGGAAGTAAATTGATGCATTGTGAGGAAGGAGAATACACTGATGGCATAATGTCAAGGGACTTCATAGCCTGCAGGGGAATATACTCTAAATTATAGTAGAGAGAGTGATTAAGGCATTTAGTATGTTTCAATGGACGAATACATGTACTATACTTGGAAGCAGTATAACCAGCTATGCCTTCTGCCTGGGAGAGCAACAAAAGTAGGAAATTCAGAGTATTTGCATGGACGTGTCCTCACAAGCATTTCTGTGCAACAGGCAGAATAGCTAAAATATACCCACCAGTAATGCTGAAGATACACCATGAGATTAACGGGAAGTTGGGAACATGTTATTTTTTGGTCCTGTCCAAAAACTACAGTTTTCTTAATAATCTTATTAAAATGAAAAGGGAAGGTCAGATTAGTAAAAGACAATTCTTACTGAACTGGTACTGGGAAACGGGAAGGATAAACCATGTACAGGCTCCATTAGAATTACTACTGTTAGTTGCAAAGAAAGCTACAACTTGGAGAAGCAAATTGACTGAGCTCCTGAATATACAAGAAGTAACAGAAATCATGGAATCTCTGGGAGGAATGAGAAAGAAAAGAGGGAAAAAAGGAGTCTTAGTAAGCCGCATAGATTAAAATGGAACGATTGCAAGCAATGCATTACGCATATCTGTATTCACATGGACCGTCGATGTATTTTCAACAAAGCACCCTTACTACTTAAAAAAAAAAAGAAGCATAATAATCCGCTTCTGTCACATGTGAATCAAATGTCATTCTGGATGTCCTGATAATGACAAATACGTGTACAAATGGCACATTCATTCTACCAGCCCATGGCATTTTTTATGATCCAGTACTTAAAATATAATCATATACACTGACTATGTTTTAGATCAAAAAATGAAATATCTGGCAACTAAAAAAAAAAATTACATCTTTTTTTCTACAACGTAAACAGTAACAGTTATTCTTTATAAATTCTACAACTTATTTCTTAGGCTTTTGCTACATCTGGCCACAAGAGGGCGGAATAAGCCAACAGCACATATACTCTATTTTTTAAAAGATTCCTAACTGAATCAGCATAGCTTTTTATAGCGCAAGTCCTTCTTAATTACAAATACCGTTTACAACTGAGCATATTAACACCATCACTGAAGCAAGTTAAACGTATGTTTGTAACACAAGCCCTTCATAAATCTGACACAAACTACTACAAAACCATTAAGTAAATCCCAGAACTGCTTTAGCGGCTGCATATGATCAGCAAAAAAATCAAATTCTCCCACAGGCAAAGATTTTTTTCCAAGTAACAATTACAAATGTATATATTTTTTCTTAATTTCTACAGACTTGCTAGCAATAAAATGTTATCACCTGCAAACTTGTCAGAAGATGCTACATATATCTTCTTTCCAGAAAAGTCACTTATGCTGACACTGCAACGAATTGTAGCAGAAGTATGTTTGTAACATTGTGAGTCTGTGTATTTTATACACCCACAACTGCATTTGCCAACTGCTATTTTCCGTTAATTTCTCCTTAGGGTTGACAAATTCCCTTCTCAAAATGCAGGGACACATGTTCATTTATAAACTGTACACTTTTGCCAGATCAGAAAAGAACTTCCACTAACCAGGTGTATTGCTAGTTTGTGCTGTAGTAAACTCTGGCATTTTTATGCTAAAGCATGCTCCTAGCTTGTGTGCTCATAAACAGAAGAGCAAGAGCAGATTACAACTACTCCCAGCCAAAGTGCCATGTGCAAGTTTTAACTCGGGGCAGTAGATGAGAGATTAATATTTTTAGCCATGCATGAATACATACACACATGGAGTTAAAAAAAAAATTGATACATCAGCTCAGTGTACATATCCAAAAAATTCATACAGCGCAATAGGTTTAATTTATGTAAAAGATGTGGTAGCTTTGAAAATTTAATGTTGCCAAAAAAGCAAACACTGACAGACATCTCACACAGTGCCATCAGATTCTTGGAATAAACATCAGTTGTGGAAGGCAGAATAAAGCTTCCAAAGACATTTCCTCTTGTGACAATAGGTGAAATATTAAGTGTAATGTCATCAGCTCCCACAAAATTCTGGCAATAACTCAGGAGGAGAATTCCAGGAGGGGGAGAAGGCTCCATATGTGAGATCCTCATATAAGGAAATGAGGCAAAATTTGTCACCAACCTGCATATGACGACAAACCATCAGCAGACTTCAGAGAGACCTTGTGGGCACTGCCATGATACAAATCCATTGGCTACTGATGTGGGTA
The DNA here is from genome assembly GCF_019279795.1 of Protopterus annectens. NCBI lineage: Eukaryota > Metazoa > Chordata > Ceratodontiformes > Protopteridae > Protopterus > Protopterus annectens. The sequence goes on from NC_056735.1 coordinate 371,485,559, forward strand.
TGCTAATTTGCATGAGAAAAAAGGAAATGCATATTGAAATAACATTTAAATATACACTCTCATAGCTGGGGAATGTAATTATGAGTCTGTGAATGGCAAAAATACTTCACTTTATTTTGCTTGTGGTCTGACTGGAAAGTTACTTATTCAAAAGCAGGTAAATGTTAGCTCCCACATACAGAACATGCCAGACTGCCTGGAAAACCCACAAAACCAATATCAATTAAACTGTTACCTACAGAGTGCCTTTCAAATCCAATCTACCTTACATCAAATAGCATACATAAAAAGAGACAAGAAAACCAGTTTTACCAAGTTGAAACCACCACAAAACAATGAAATGCCTGTCAATAAACTAGTACTTTTAAAAAGAAGAGTTTAAAGTGTTTTTTAAATGCTATAGCAGTAGTGGCAATTTCTCTGATCTAATGGGACAGAGAATGTCACAGAGCTGCTGTAGCTTATTAAAAAAAAAACAGTGGCCAACAGATGAATTTGCATGGGAGATCTCCAACAGACCCTCGATGGTTCCTGAATAGAGCACCCTACTCAAGTGTCAATCCTTCATGTAGATAATTCTGATCTTGTGCACAACATCACACATGTGAAGTATAAACCTATACAAGAATGAAATTCAGTGCAGGGATTTGCAGACAAGGGTAATAGTCTGCAGGCAGCCAGAAATACAGAGAGCTGCAGTTGTGCAGTCTACAAGACATAAAGGCCAATCCAGCACAAAATTGGTGTTGGCAGGGGAGAGGCTTAACACTAAACAAAACAAAAATATTGCACCTACATCCCTACCCACTTACCTGGCTCAGCTCACGCTCTGCCTCAAATTGGATCAAATCTCAGGCCTCGGCTGCTCTGTTTTACTCTTTCATCAACTGGAATGTACAGCATTATTGAGCCAATGAGAGACTTTTGGAGCAGTGGTAAACTGTAGTCTTTTCAGAGCTGGTGGGTGTTTTATTATAAGCCTGCCTGGACTATGCAAAGAATCTGCTACCTCAAAACTAGTCCCTGGGAATAGGTAATGTCATGTTATTACTTGTTTGCACTGCTTATTAAAAAGCATATGCTAGCATGTGTTTCTTGAAAACTGGCCTTTTCTTTTGTACCTGTACATTATAGCTTGTATACATTTAGCCGGGGAGTTAGAAAAACAGTAAAAAAGAAAAAGAAAAAAAAAATGTTCATCTTTAAAAAAAAAAAAAAAAAATACGTAACGTTTATCTTGCTTATTCCCCACCCATACAAGAATGTTGTTTCAGAGTAGCTGCTTTTGCAGTCATGAGTAGAAGCTACCCACCTACAGCCCAAAATGGCAATTAATCCTTCTTTTATTTTTAAAAGCTGGTGTAACAGGTTTTAAGCCCTTTTACCTATTTTTAGTTAGCGTTTGATGCTTGGTAGGTGGACTGCCTTAATGCAGTGGCCTATATTCTTTTGGGGTAAGATGGTGGATGACAGCTGGCAAAAGGTATACTGATATCATAAAAAAAACAAAAAGGCTAGGGGAAGAAGGGTGCAAGACCTGGAAGTTTGGAATGTATTTATTTTATTTTATTTATTTATTGGCTGCAGTTGGGCTGCTTTGATTTCTGATTAAATACAGCAGTAATTGTTGCATATTAGTCACCTTGATTGCTTGTGCTATTATGTATTCATTTAGTTAGGGTACGGCAAAGAATTCTGCAGAGCAGCATTACATGCCACATGGATTTTATCTTCATTATCCTTGCTTCCATTTTTGCTGCAGGTCTTGATTAATTCCTTTAGATTGTACTATGTGTGATGGGGGGGCTGGCTGTTGAATTAAATGTTGCACAGAACCCTGGGGAAGCCTTTTTGTTCTGTCAAAAGTAAGACAGCAATATTTAATAGGCTAATATAAATGTTCATCACTCCATCAAGCTTCCTGCTATAAAACTGTGTGTGTGCATTTCTAAATACTTTTGTTTTCTGTTTTTTTTAATAGAAGAAATTCCTGAGTACAATCTGTGACCGTTTGGGACTGCGCATTTCTGGCTACTCTCTATTTTGTAATAGAAGAAATTGGCAATTGGGACACCTGTCGCTAATACCTATGCAAATATGGTACTAACTAGATGTGAAGAACACATTTATTGTTAACACTTCATCTAATTTTAGGAACACTAATCTAGTTTTATATAAACGTTTTGTGGATGATATTTTTCTGTTATGGAAAAATAATGACTGACAACTAGTTACTTATAAAGAATATCTTGAATCCACTACTGACTACTTCTTATTTGACTTGAAGTACTCATTTGAATCCATATGTTTTCTGGACATTACTATATCGAAGGAAAGTAATACTTCAGCTACTGCCATACATAGAAAGAATGTCCAGGTACCAAAGTACGTTCATTCCACAAGTATGCTCCCTAAACACACATTTAGGGGAGTGGTGAAAAGCCAGTTTATGAGAGCTAGTAGGCTGAGCACGAAAGACATATTTTTTCGGGAAATGGATGAGATGGCAACAGATTTTGCCAACAGAGGTTATAAAAATAGTGTGATCGAACAATCTAAGAAAGAAGTGATGTTTATGAGGGGGACTGTAGCCAAACCTTATTTATTAAGGTCAATTGAGGAACCTAGTACTTCTACTACAAAATCTAACTATAATAGTAGAATTAATTACATAATGACATTTAATAGGCATTCAGATACTATACAGAAAATTATTAAGAAGAATTGGACTACTTTGACATCTAACCAGGAAATTAATGACTTGATAGGAAGTAGACCAAGTTTTACATATGAGAGAAAATAATCTTAAACAATTGTTATGTTATAAAGATGTTCAAATGAGGAAAGCCATTAAGACATCTATGGGAAGATTAGGGACAGTGCCTTGCTTGAACTGTTTACACTGTAGTGATATCAACAAGGACAATTTTTTATACACCCTTTAAATGGGAAACTGCTTGAACTTACGGCTAGGGGCACATGTAATACAATAAATGTGGTATATTTTGCTAACTGCACTCAATGCAACTGTTTCTATATAGGAAAGACCAATTCAAAATTAAAAGATAGAATCAGTTCACATTTATCATATGTACGAAGGAATGTTTGAATGAATGCCCTACCCAAACATGTGCATAGTAATGATTTAACACAAACATTTAAGTTTAGAATTTTTCAAGTAATTTATCTGAATTCTAAAGGTAGTGACAGTGAATAGAACTGAACTAATGGAGTTTAAGTGGATTAATTTTTTTCGAGCAGACCATCACCCAGGACTTAATTCTGCTACTGGTATTAAACCTGTCTTAAGAGAAATACATGAACTTGTTTAAGCTTTCTTAGTCAGTACATTTTATGTATGTGTGTATTAGTTTAAGTTTTTTAGTTAATACATTTTATATATGTGTATATATTTTATATGTATTATTCGCTATTTATCTTTATATAATTAATAGCTATGTGTCTAGGAGATAGGGCACTTTAGTTAATTAGGTTAATTGATTATGTGAGCGGATTGGTTGAATTGTTTTTTAAAAATGGCATGCTCTGCTGATGATTTTATACATTGAGAGAGTTTTACTCGTAAGCTTTGTACAATCTGTTTGACCATTAAATGTTGCGGTGAACATTTAAGTTTTGTTTTTTATATTTTACACTGCTATATAAAGTTATTTGGCTGATAGGTGCTTTTGTGCTTTTTACATGCATAATCTATCTCTGCATTATTTGTGAGTGTTTCTGGCTATTCTGTTTTTTAATCAATGTTTGTATGTGGAAGCCTCTGGTTCAGATATTCAGAAGAAAGTGTGATAGAATAAGAATCCATTCTGCACATTTTCAGGGGGTGGACACAGAGTATTCAGGATATATTTGCAGAATGTCCCGATATTGTTGCATATTTGTGTCCTGTTTCTCATGAAATGTGTGTTTTTCTAACAAACTGATGAGGACCGCTAAATAATGGCAGACATTTGAATTTCAGACTTTATATTGTTCATGAAATGCACGCTAATACAAAAGCTGTTACTCTAGGAACTTTTAAATATATGAAAGCAATACTGTTTTCTTCAGTACCTAAATAATGACAAAATGTGGGACTATTACACTTCATACCCTTCGGAAAATGTTTGATAACACAAAACCACATATGCTAACAACTCTTTAAGAATATATAACCAATATTTAAAATTAGTTCCTGATTTTGAGTGTTTGTCTCCAATTCTTGAACTTAGAGGTTGGGAGGTGCAGTGGGTTGCACTGTATGGTTTTCAGTGCAGTTAGCTAAAAATAATCCTAGGTTATTATTTAGGTATTTATTATTAAGTTATTCAATTACCATCAAGCAAATATTTAATGTATACATAAGTCATGCAAGGATATGTAATTGGTGTGTGTGTGTGTGTTAATACTTGGTTCCTACATCCCAGAGTAGTTATGGTGTAAAGAAAGGAATCAATTGTAATAAACAGGAACATCATCAAATCAGGCATTTTCTTTGGGTATGAACCTTGATTTCCTTGTGTTGTTGACTGCTGACAGGGTGATTATTTGGCCATGTGTAAACTGGGCATAAAGTTTATGAGTTTAATGTTAATGTGAAATGCACTGTCTTTGGTCTACAGCAGTTTGTCTGACACTTAGTGCAGAGAGTGAGGTTATGAAGTTGCTTCCAGTCATATGGGGTTTAGGTCCGATTCTGTTCAGGTCAGTTCACCAGACAGTGCTCCTGGGCTGCTCCTGAAAATGGACACGTGTCCATTGGGCTTTCACAGGATGTTAACAAATGCATTGTACATTTTTTTAATTCCTGCACCCTTCACATAGCAGCAGTTTTTGTAATTTTAATATTGACACAACAGGCCAGTTAAAACTGAAAGCAGTGGTGACACTACCTACCATAGTGGAATATACACACAATTTTTTTTATTTATTAATTTACTTTTTTTTGTCATGATCAACTTGGGAGGGAGGTACATACCTCTTAAATGCTCTGCTCAAGAATTATGGACATAGCCAAAATAAGGAGACGACAAAACCAAGGACAACTTTTAAATATTACTCAAACTTAAAAGTTAAACAGAGAAACAGGTTTTGTAACAACATAGATTTTTTTGAATAATAAGTAGTATGAAACTCTGTCTACATTACTGACTTTCTGTAATCCTTAGCGATGCACCAGAACATCAGGGACAGGGAAAAAAAATAAGAGGGAAAAAAATCACAGAAGTTCTGCAAACTCAGTGACGGTAGAGAAGTATGGTTCCCTGAATACATCTTACCTTCTTTGCTCAATAATTCTGAACATATCCAGAAACAATGGGGTACAAAAACTCAAAATCATGGACAATGTTTAAGCACTACTGTAATTTACATAAAAAGTTAAAAAAAAGTTTTGCATCACTATGTATTGTAGTATGAAACATGAATCTCTGGCATTACTGACTTGACTTCAATCCTCACTGAGTTACCAGAAAACAGGAGACAGGACAGAAAGAGAGAGGGAGAGAGGAAGGGAGAATTAAAGTTCTGCAGGGACATTTGAGAGATATACTGTTCCCTGCAGTAGCACCTTCAGCCCTATGCAGCAGCAAACATTTTTGTAACTATTTTTCATCACTTTTGATGATCACAACTGATTGCTTCCAACTGTAATTCATTATGAGTAATGTTCCTCATTTTGAATATATAAAATTCCACGTTCAACACGATTCCACTGAAGAGGTCTGTGACACTTTCACAGTGGTGACTTCTTTTTAAACAAGTAGCCAGTAAATAATATTGAATCATATTATCTCATCCAAACAACTCTGAAACTGTTAATAACCATGCTGTGAACTTGCTATCTGAAGTTGTTTGTTAAGTGTCCCTGTATTCCATTATTTGCCTATTTGTTCCATATAAGAAAGAGGTAGTGTTTCATGTTTTGGAGATCAAAGGTTGAGAGTTATGAGTGTAATCAGAAGAAGAATGCAAATGGAAGATTTAGGCTGATCACATTAAAGTGATCACTATTTTGGCTTTGTTGGGGGTGAGAAAAGACGTTATTTTCTGAAAACTTCAATTTATTGTTAATTACTGAGGCTTGATATTCTTTGACGTTCTTTCTGAAAAAAAATCAGACAGATATGTGGACAGTGATAATAATATACACTGCCCACAGCACAATACCCTTGCATTTTTTTATTTAATTTTATGGCAAATGACATGGAATGGTGCCCTATACAGCAAGTGGAAATACATTACTGTGGATATTGTGTTTTTTGTTTTCATCTCAATTAGACCACAGGTGTACAAAGAATGTGGATATAATTTTTGGCGGCAGGTGATGTACGAAAGCAAATGTCAATTACAGAATCACGTGGGGCAGGAACAGTTCTGTCAAACAGCAACATGTGATTTCTTCACAGTCAAAGGTAGTATATGGTCTCAGAAGGACTACATTTCATTTGGGCATTATGTATGAATTTTATAACAAAAAGTCCCATTAAATGCCTGCGATTATTTATTTTTTTTGTTACTGTGAACTATCATCAGTAACTGACATGTAGCCTCTTTTATACAAAGCTAGTGAATCCAGTTTTTCAGAGTGCTTCTTTTGTTACAGTCTGGTACTATGCTTTGTTTCAGCCTGAAGGCTACATGACCTCTTCATAAAATGCTATGTAAAACTAACAACAGCGTATATGTGCACTAAACTCAAGTCAGAAGTAAAAATCCTACAAACTTCACCAGGAAAACAATATTTTTCTGAGGTTACATACCATGCATACTGTACCATGCTTTCATGTGGCTAAAGCTGTGGAGTCAAAATCCAAAGGTATACTGTACTAGAAGCTGCAAGGTATGAATTGCAGTCTTGGTTGTGTCTTGTAGATGAATGCCCTACTGTTACTGGCTAAAAGTTTGTGATGACTGTTCAAAGTGTATCAAAGGCAGGACTTTGTGGCTTTAGTTCATGTGCCTTTGTTCTGCAAAGCTGGCATTTTGAATTATATTAATTTTCTGCTATGGGTTCTGAGGTTAACTTCTGGTCAGTATGCAGATTACAATAATGGCCTACAGTACTGAGCTGTCATTATTCCACAAGTAAAAGTCATATTTACTTTTCCTGAATACAGATTTTTGTCACTGGACTTATGACTCCTTTACATTCTTGTGCAGTACATTGCATTCCAAGAAGGTAAAGCTGTGTATGTTTTTACAGCTGATATGACCAACTAAGTGCATGTTGTATTTGAGTATCTTGATACAGTAATTTAATAGTACCTTGATACAGTAATCTAATATCCTTGCTATAGTACATCACACGGTTACAGAGAAATTACTTTTTATTGCTAGGTACCACCAGTAATCTTATGTGGCCATTTGGATGGCCTAGATTTGACAATAGTTTCATGTAAGTATACTTCACATTTTTTTTTTCAAGCTGATAAACTCAGTATGCATCTGAATTATACTTTTGTTGTATTCATATGAAATTAGAACTAAAAGCAATACTCTTTTCTAGGGAGGTAAGTAATCTTTGCTGTTTATCTGTTACTTTTGTGTGCTTTAGCAAAATATGGATATTTTAGATGCCCCAAGAGGCATACCTATATTTGAGATTCTGCTGCCTACTTTTCATAAAATCCATTGGGATGAGTAACACAAGGATTATCAAGGGTTCGTATCTGGAAAATATTATAATATCTTGAAGTAGTATACAGAAATTCTCATTTGATGTTAGGGTAGAATTCAGGCATGAAAGGCCTTTGAAAACTGACAAAGTGAAACTTTTATAAAATAGACTGAAAACAACTGGTACTTACAATAAATAAAAGCTACTAAAATATATAATGCTGGTGTGATTTCAGAACTAAAAGGAGTGTTTTCATATTTGTATAAATTTTTTCAATAAACATCTTTATTAAAATAATCACATATGGCATAGACAATCTTACATTTATATAAATGAAAAACAAACAGACACCATTGAAGTATAGTTGCAAACATTATACATCACTTATAATCTATCCAGTCATGGTCAGTTAATCATTATAGGGCTCATTCAAATCCTGCCTCTTAAACCCTTGTTCCTTCTTTGCACATATTGTTCCCACAATTCCCGTTTTTGTTGTATGTAGTTTGCTCCATCCCTTTTCTAAAGAGCCTAGTTCCAGTTGTTTTATCTCTGTTATTACAGTCACTACTTCTAGTTAAGTTGGTCTAGACTTTGATTTCCATTTTCTCATAATTGCTTTTTTGGCAGCCAACATAATTAGACTTAGCAAGGCTTTATTATGTCTAGGCAATTCCGATTCTGTATCATAGCTCAAAAAAATCATCTCCTCAGTCAATTCAATCTGCTCACCCAGCATCTCCAACAGAGCAGTTTGCAGTGAATCCCTGAAATCGGCCAGCTCATTACAATCCCAAAAAATCTGTTCCCAGCCACCTCTTTCTTGCATGTAACACCTCCGACATTTGCTATCCACCTGAAGAAAATTATTTGGAGTCTACTTGGGGTATAACAATACCTATGTAAAGACTTCCAGGCAAAGATCCTAAATCTTCTAGACTTTGTTGCATATTTGGGTGATATAAATACATCCCCCATTGTCTCTTTGTGAATTGTTTATCCAATCTCTCTTCCTAACCCTTTCTAAGGATTTGATTGATTCTTATAATTATCATGTAATATTTTATATGCTGTACTAATTATTCCTTTTTTAATGGCAGCTTCTATAACAGATTCTACTAAAAACTCTACCAGTGCTGGTCTTTAATTTTAGACTCCCCCCCCCCCCATTTCTATCTCTTTGCCTATACTTCGATATCAATATTTGATAGAGAAGGCAATCTCTAACCTGCAATCCAAATAAACTTCTAGCCTCTTCCCATTCATGGACAGAGGATTTTGATGGTAAGAGGCACCAGACAGAAAATCTTTTCCATTTGGACATGTACGATTTCCTGGTAGTGGGTTTCTTGTCCTCCTGCAGAACCTGAAGCATATCCTCAGAAAAGAGTTGCTCAAAAGGGTTCAAAACCCTATCAGCCACAGTGTCATTTGAAGAGTGGACAAGTGAGGATGGATACGAGACCATTTGTCTTGAGTGAGAAAATCCACCTAGTGAGGTAACTTGCGATTGCCCCAGGCCAAGAAAGAAAGAAGGAGGTACAAATGATGTCTGGGCCAAAAGGGAGTCACCAGCAAAATTTTGAGAGAGTACTATCTGATCTTGTGCAGAACTTGTGGTAACAGAGGAATGGGGGGGTGTACAGAAGCATCCCCTTTCAAAGAAAAGACAGGGTGTCCACTTTTCAAGCCAGAGGACTTGGGACTCTGGAACAGAATAGAAGTAATCTGTTCAGAAGGGAGGCAAAAAGATCGATCCAAGGAAGACCTCATCAATGGACAATAGTCAGGAACACATCTCTGTTAAGCATCCATTCGTAAGCTTGTGTGCTGGACCTGCTCAAGGAGTCTGCCACTACACAGTACTCTGAGGGAATGTAAACTGCCTGAGGAGTCATTTGATACTGGACAGCTAGATCCCAGACCTGATGAGCTAGTTTGCAAAGAAGAAAGGACCTTCTGTCCCCACTTACTGACATAACACATCACTGTGGTACTGTCTGTGAAAACATTGAGGGGCCTGGGAAGAAAGAGGGAATAAAAAGCTTGCAGAGCTAGAAGCAAAGCCCTCATCTCCTTTATACTGATGTAGTCTGACCTCTGATGAGGAGGGCAGAGACTATGAACCTTTGGGTGGCACAGAAGGCACCCCATCCCCTGAGGCATCTGTAAAGAGTTAGGAACTGCAGCTTGAAAAGGAAGCCCCTGGTTAAGAGAAAGTTGATGAATCCACCACTGAAGCTCGAGCTTGAGACAGAGAAGGAAAGGTTCTGGGAAGTCCAAGGGGTGGCAATGTTGAAGCCACACCGAAGTTTCCTCATATACAGCCTGGCGAGAGGGAGTATAGGAATGGTGGAAGCCATTAACCCTAAAACCCTGAGAAATTACCTGGCCATGACAGATGCCAGAGGAAGATGGAAGTGGAAAAAGGTTATTAGAGACAGAGCCTTTGAGGTAGGCAGAGATGACAACATGAAAACTGTCTGAAGTCTGCAACCAAGGAAAATATGATCCCAGAAGGCATCAGAACAGACTTCAGTTGGTTTATGGTGAACCCCAGACTGTGCAACAGGGAATGATATTCATCACGGGTTTACTGAGGGAAGATAAAGGAGAGATTAGGTAATTAGCCAGGCTGCTAGGTTCAGTGTTTGAAGCTGAGGGTGCAGAATCTGGTTCTCCTGCTGAGACAGCAGGGTAGGAGTCTGAGGCAGGTGCCATTGGGCCAACAGTGACACACTGTGCAGGAGGGGGCACCAGTGTTGGTGTGGCCAGTCTGGTGCAATCAAAATCGCCCTTGGTTTGTCTTGTTTGATCTTCAGTAGTACTTTGGAGGTCAGAGGCAGAGGAGAAAAGGCATAAACTGTCAGTTTTTTTCCAGCTGAAGGACAGAGCATCCACCTTGCAAGCTTGTCTGTGGGAGTCCTTGTGCAAAATATTTCCAATTGATAGTTCTGCGGGGAGGCAAACAGGTCTATCTGGGCTCCCCCATTTGCTTGTAAACATGTTGAAAATCCTTGGCTCCAGTTTCCACTCGTGTCAGTCCATGAGATTTCTGCTTAGTCCATCTGCCAGTGTATTGTTTTCCTGGCAGGAATTGAGCTTGTAGATGCATCTGGTAGCTCAAGCTGTGTTCCACAATGCCATGGCTAGTCTGCAGAGGGAGTAAGAATGTGTACCCCCCTCCTTGTTTATGTGCCACAACAGTGGTGTTCTCTGCCTTTACCATTAATTGTACTGGAAGAATGTGGCCCTTGAAGGCTGTCAGAGCATTCTATACAGCTAACATTTCTTTTAGATTGATGTGCAGGTGCTTTTGACTTGGGTTCCATTTGCCCTGAATGCACTTCCCAGCCAGGTTCACCCCCCATGCATAGTCTGATGCGTCTGTTGTTAGGGTTTGGGTGGCAGGGGGTAGTGTGAATGGTAGTCCCTTGTTTTGGTGGCAGGCCTCTGCCCACCAAAGGAACTCTAGGCGTAAACAAGGTATGATGGGAATAACTGCTTCTAGATCCTGAGAATGTTGACACCATAGACGTTTTAGATACCATTGTAGTTTCCTCATATGCAGTCTTGCATATGGAATTAGAAAGACATGAACCCTAAGGCTTGTAGTATTTGCCTTGCAGATAGCAGGGTTTTTGTGGCCACTTGTTTGAAGTAGGTTGTCAAGTGAATTTGTTTCTCTGGCATGAGGAAAGCCATCTGGGAAGTTGTATTTAAGCTTACTCCCAGGAATATAATTTGTTGACAGGGTACCAGGTGTGATTTCTTTTCGTTTATGGTGTACCCCAGACAGGTTAGCACCCTTTGTACAAAAGCCAGATGATGCAAAGGTATGTCCTGGTTTTCTGCCTGAATTAGACAATCTTCCAGGTATGGGTATATTTGAAAATTTCTTTGCCTGCAAAATGCAATGACTGGAGCGAGGCACTTTGTGAATACCCTGGATGCAGTAGATAAGCCAAAGGGCAGTGCAGAGAACTGATAATGCGTGTAGCCTGCTTTGAAGCGTAGGCATCTTCTACAAGATTCCCTGATTGGGATGTGCAGGTATGCTTCCATTAAATCTAGTGTTGCCAACAAGGCATCTCTGCCTAGCATAGGAAGCAATTGGTAGTCAGCATCTTGAATTTTGGAATCACCAAAAAGGTGTTTAGAGTAGACAGGTCCTGGATAGGACATCATAAATTGTCTTTTCTAGGTACAAGGAAATGTCTTGAGTACAAACCTTGTCCCTTTTCCTCTTCTGGTACCAAATGAATAGCCCCTATGCTTAAGAGAGAGATTACTTGCTTTTGGGCCCCTGCCCAATGATTTGGAGGTAGATCCAGCCAACCGCTTGGAGTTGGTAACGTGTGGAAGTGAAATCTGTATCCTTGGGACACTATATTTAAAACCCATTTGTGCTGGGTAATGAGTCCCCCAGTTCTTTGCATGAAGTGCAATCTTTCCCCCCAAAGGGGCAGTCAGTTGAGAAGTGCTTGGAAGTTGCAAAAAGAAGTCCTTGAGACAGTTTACCATAGGAGGGAGTTTTATTACTCCCAGGTTTGGAAGTGCAGGCCCCCTACTGCTTAGTCCTGTGCGTACCCTGGGACTGCAGCCTGGATGCTCTGCTGGATCTGGGTTTGGACTAAGAAGGTCTGGAAGAGGCAGGAAAGGACCAATTCTTAGAAGGCCAATGCCTACTAAATCTCGGAGGTTGTACTTGTAAAAAATCTTTAACGGTTTGCATATATTTAGCTTTTTCCTCCATCTTTTTAAGAAATTCTTCTGCCTTGTTACCAAACAGGCAGTCCTGATTCAAGGGAGCATCCAGTAATTTTGCTTTAACATAATCTGGCAAGGATTGCTCCTTAAGCCAAGCATGCCTTCTAAGTACAGACCCAGTTACAGCAGCCTCGCAAGATGTCTCTAGTGAATCAAAACCACATTGCAATGTATGTTTACCAACTTGTTCAGCAGAAAGCATTAAATCCTGTAAATCCTTATTTTCAGCACAATCAGGAATCAACATCATTTTCTGTTTAAGCAATCCAATAATATGCTGCTGATACTTTAACATATGAAACTGGCAATTTAAGGCCCTAACGGCCAAAGTTGCAGAAGTGTATACCTTCTTACCCCATCTATCCAGTGCCTAGGAGTCTCTATCAGAGGGGGTAGGATTTTTGGCAGTAGAAGCTTTAATACTCTTGGGTCCCTGTGAAATGGTTTCAGGATTCGCAGTAGGAGTTTTGAAAAGGAACTTGAGATAGTCAGGAACCCTGTAATATCTATCAGGTTTTCTGGGAGCAGGAGGTAAAGAGTCAGGGGCCATGCTAGATTCCGAAAAGGCATCATCAACAATGTCCAGTACAGGAGGTATAGCTAAAGGCCTGTGCTGGGGCAGAAGTAAGAAATCCCTAAGCCTCTTTTTAGAATCAGAGAAATCCTGACTTTCCCAATGAAAATGCTCCCTGGGAGTATGCAAGGTTTCACTAAAAGAGAAATCCCCCTGGGGAAGAAGCAGAGGGAATAGAGTCCTCAGCATCAGAATTCTCATAGATAGATAAGGGTAAATCCTGTTCATCAGGGGAAACAGAAATTTTAGAATCCTGGTCAGAAGTATCATAAGCGAACTAAGTCCTAGGTCTCTTAGTGGGGGAAGGTTGGCTTCCCCTGATTAAAGTAATAAGGTCTTCAGTCATTCTTACCATTTGTTTTTTTAGGAATAGAGGCCTGACCATGCAGTCTGGGCGTCAGTTTTCTAGGCATGGGCCGAGTTTTAGGCCTTGAAGAAGAAGATGGCGTTTGTTTAACATGCAAGTCAGGAGGCCTGAATACACCTTCAAAAGCCAGTGCCTGCACAGCGGCTCCGGACCCATCCAAGGTAGAGACATCCACAGGTTCCACAGTTGAAGCATCTTGTGGCATAGTGGACTCCGAATGGGTCTCAGTAGAGGCCTGCGAAACTGAAGTAGCGGGTATCAGGGGCTGCGAAAGCACCTCACTGAGTACCAGCGCCTTGGCAGCCTGTCTCTGTCTTTACCTTTGCGGTTTTTCGGAATGTCGGTAGTCGGATGGCTTACTGAAGACATATTGAGATAATTAAACCGAGCACCAAAATATTTAGAAGCAAAAATATACCGACGATGGATAGTTCGTGGTTTAAATAAGGAATAAAACCGATAGTGAGGTACGTCAAGGTCAGGGCCTAGGCAAGGAATACAGTACAAATGAAAATCTTTATGAGGTATTTGCTTTCCACAAGAAATGCAATTATTTACTTTTACTGATATCGGCTTAGAGCAAGAAAAAGTTTCCCCAATGGGGTACTTAGTTTTTAGTTGAAGACTTCGGTTCTGAAACTCGAAAACGAAAATTTCAGGAGTCTGCCGACTGGCACTTGCGAACTGCTTCTGCTTTGGGCACCGCATGGCAAGAAAAACTGATGTAATGACCTCGGCTGCATGTTTTATACCCCTGACAACCTGACGTCACGGAAGAGGAGACAGCAAATGACGTAGGACTGAAGACTTTGTTAATCAGGCCGACTGAGGGTTACTGCAAGCAGATAACCCAAATGTGATGACTGCAACAGTGAAACACGAAGAACATCATACCTGGTTATGTGAGTCTGGTAGTTGATGTCCCTGAAGGACAATGTGGTAGCCATGTAAACTTTCTTGGCAACTCTTCCATTGCCCTACTTTTATTAGAAAGCAACAGCTCAGTAGAGGGCAACTTGGATGGCATAACAGAAGAGACTGATGCCACAGAAGGGTCAGCAGAAAGCCATTTATAAAGAAATTTGCACTCCTCCGGATCTTTATAGAACCTATCTGGCTTCTTAGGTGCAGGTGGGTGAAAGTCAGGGACTACAGAAGTTGCAGAAAAGGCATACAAAAGGAACCATATCTGGTTTGAAAGACTCCATCTGTAGGAGCTAATATCTTTTTTGAATATCTGAGACGTGAGAACAATCCCACATAAAATAGCCCATCATACAGGCAATGGTATCCCCAAAGTAGAGCTCTTCCAAAGGAGAGTCTTCTGGACTTAAGGAATCCTACTCCTATGACCTGCAGTCTAAAGGGAAAGGAATTTGGGAAGACTAAGCCAGGGATTTTTCCCCGTGACCAAATCCTCATCTGAGGAATCGAATTCCCTAGGCCTCTTGAGTGCAGTGGTAGACCAGGGAGGAGCAGGAACAGAGAATGCTTGCGGTGGCTTCAGTGCCGTCAAAGCATTAAATAAACCCCAAGTGAAATCTTGCCAACCATGTTGAGGATCCTTCACAACAGGGCAAATATGCTTTGCCTTTTGTTTCTTTTTCTACTGGACATCCACTCGAAACAGCCTCAGAGGGTCACATTCCTGACGTGACTCTACAATGGTTGTTGGAATCCCCCTCCCTTACTAAGATCTGAGGAATTCCCCTCAATTATTTGGATATTATCAGCCAAGGTTTCTCCTCAATATCAGGTTCAAATGTTTGAAAAGCCTTCAAGGATGTTCTAGAAGCCATATCCATGTCAGCCTAATTTGGGGTCGTGGCAGAGAAATCCAAAGCATTCACCAGGCAGTTCTCCAGGCTTCCGCCAACCTCAAGAGAGACATTTAGGGAGGCTGGACAGTAGCCAGATCAGGCTTAACTTTTTTGACCACCTTCTTGGCAGACAGCTGTCCCTCAGGACAGGAGGATTCTGCCATAGTACACTAAACCAACAACTTAAAAGATGTTGGTTCTCCAAGTATATGGACAAAGAGGAGAGGTGACTATGTAGGATCACAGGCACAAACGCCTGTCAGATAGAACACTGCGTATGATTGTGGGAAGCACGGAAACAAAAAAGACACTGGTCATGATGGTCTTTATAGGGAATCTGACTCCCACACACAACAACAAGAAAAGGAAGAGAAAAAACCCCAAAGGGGCATTTATCTAAAAACACAGCTTTGTAGCCAGCACAGCATAAGGGAGTTTAGACCAATGATCAGTAATGGCATTTGGACTGGAAGCAAAGAAGTTCTGGATATCTACATCTGAATGTCACCTTTATGCCCTGTGTTGTGTGTGGGGAACATACATGTGACTTACGGCACCCATAAGAGCTGAAGGCTTAGGTATACTGGCCAGACGTTGGGCTATCCATGGTAGGAGATCCATCGGGTAAAGAATGCTGCAACAGTTATATGGAAGGACATTAACTATGGCACTGACAGAAGACTGTATGCCCTGCTGATGGCAGAGGGACCACAAGAAAGAGAAGAGGTAGTAGCTGCTTCCTTACCTTTCACCTATGAAAATATGACTCAGGATTCTGAGACAGTTCCTATCGTTTCATTTCATCCACTGAACTTTTACTAGGTGATGTGAAGGGTCTATATTAGTTTGCTGAAATCTCTTTTCAGTGAACACTGATTCATCGACCCTCATTCAGTGAAAATCACTTCTGTGATTTGCTGATTACTCTCAAGGCAAAGAAATACTTGCCCTGTAGCACAACTTTGCCCTTTTCTCCACTGTAGTGTGATCCTGGAGTTGGTATATATAGTTAGGGGGTGTGGGGGGGAGAAGCCTCCACTTGGGTGGGTTTGATTTAGCTAGATGTGGGTCTGTTGTGCTGCAGGGCAAGTATTTCTTTGCTCTGGGAGTATTCAGCAAATTGCAGAAGTGATTTTCTCTGAATGAGGGTCAATGAATCCATGTTTGCTGAAAAGACATTTCGGCGAAATAATACAGAACCAAAGTGAATCCCTACTACAAACATAAATACTACTTGTGTATTCCAACAAAGCAGCGCTGGCATTCAAGCTCCAGGATTTACTCCATATAGTGGTGCTGCATACCCTAATTCAAAGAGGTTCAAAAACAGCTGAAGAATGACAAAGCTATACTTCAAGTGCTTTATTCTAAAACTAAAATGCTCTGAATAAAACAGCTAGTTACTATACCATTACTTATAAATACAAATCAACATTCCCTTTTCTGCTGCAGGGACCCCAACATTTAGTTAAAATTCAGTGAAGCAGAAGCTGTAGTGGGATACTCTACCAGTAATCAGTCACTCATGGCAGAATATCTGAAATTTCTTGTTGCTTCATGTTACACACTAGAATTAATGATATGTATCTACCTTGACCTGGTTCATAAGGTGCAGAATATTTGCAGAACGTGTATGTGTAAGAGTGCCACACTTCCCTTTCTGGGAATGTTACTGTTTATTGTAGCTCATAATGTCAAGTATCATCATTTATGTTACTCCTGCTGCTTTTTCTCAGTTATCAAAAATTAAAACTGTCTTGCCTTGCACACTGTTTCCTCACAAATTATGGATGCCTCAAGCACTTCGTAACTTCATTCATATGACATCCTAGCTCTTACTTCAAGAAGCTACACCATGTGGCTGTTCCCAAGTGTATTACACAAATCTTTGGTATAAACACCATAAAATCATGCAGAACGTAACCAATAGTATTAAAGTAATTAACAGTGGATGCAAAAGCAAGTAAAATCTTTTTTAGCTATGAATATGAACATACACCCACGTAATGCAGTTATTTCTATTATATTGTCAGCTATTTTTAGCACCTTTATCAATTTAGACGTGTCCGAATAGCTTTAAGCTAATAAAACCAGCAGGTCGAGCTCCAGACTTAACATACATCTTAAGAGACTTTTATTTTTTGAAGTGCTCAGAACTTCTAAAAAGATCGCTCAATAAAGGAGAATCTCATTTAAAAAAGAAGAACGAAGAGTCACTGTGTCATTTTATGATTGTACAGGAGAATCTTTTGCAGCATTTTGAAAAATAAAAGTCTCTTAAGATCTATGTTAAACTCGGAGCTCGACCTCCTGGTTCGATTAGCTTAAAGCACAAGATACATGCTCTGATCATAGCAGCTTTCAGATGTTAGGACAAAAATTTACCTTTTCTTATCAGGAATTATTTTAACTTTTCTATTTAGCATGTTGCAATGTAGGGGACAATAAAATCACGCTCTTGCTTCCCCTCTTGTTAAAAAAATAGCACATGCCTGGTGTAATTATGCTTATTTATTTAACATTTGTTGACTGGGAAAGTCTGACTAGGGCAGAGTCTATTTTCAGTGGATCACCGGGGAGAAACGCTCCAGATGCAGGTCTTTGGAATGTGGGAGGAAACCGGAGTACCCGGAGGAAACCCACGTGAACACAAGAAGGACATGCAGACTCTGCACAGAAGGCACCCCAGCCAAGAATCGAACCACAGACTCTCTTGCTGTGAGGGGGCAATGTTAACTGCTGCACTACTGTGCCTCTTACTACATAGACTTGTACTACTTCTGCAAACAGCCCCTTACTTCTTATAATCTGAAATTAAGTAACTTACTTATAAAGGACTGCTATTACAAATATTTTTCATTAATCACTTAACAGTGCCAACAACATTTCCCTTGTGGCCATCATGTCCATACCATGAAGTTCAAAGTCAAACTTCTGTCATTAATTAGCTGTGTTTCTGTTGGTCTTGAATTGAAATGGTAATGCTATACATTAAGACAGTTGCACTCAATGGATTTAGTTTAATTTTAAATATAATTAAGCATGCAGATCTACCAAAGCTGCCTTGGATTTGAACAAATGTTGTAACAGTACAGAAGCTGAGATGGCAATAACATCAAAACTCAAAATAAGTGAAACAATTACTGAACTAAATTGTGCTGCTGAAAAAGGATCAATAAATCTTTAACTATCAAACAGAATAACATAATATATTTTTAGAAAGCTTTACAAATGCAGTGTCTTTTATTTGGCCAACTTTCAGCTTTTTGAGTACCTTTGTGAAACAGACATTGCACAAAAAATACATGCATATACATATATATATATATATATATATATATACACACACACACACATATATATATATATATATATATATATATATATATATGTCTACATACACACATTTCTCACTGTTGGTCACAAGTTAACGATGGAAATGTGCACAAAATGGCATTTATGTTTTGATACAACCTTAAAAACAAGATTTAAATTGCTTTTTGCTGTGGATAATTTTGTTTCGGCTTTAAATGTTTACATGGACAGAATTGCTAAGTCATTCCAGTAGTTTAAGACAATTGTTTACTTACCTTTACACTTGACTTACTGATCTTTACAGTTACATTTTTCAGGCACTATTACATTTATGTAGTATCACAGTATGTCCAGTTTTAGACTGTGGAATCTTGTTTTATATGTCCACTTTGTTCATCTACCTACTTGGCAATAATTTTGTCACTTGTTACCTCACCACAATGTGACACATACTGATGTCATTCTGTCGACCTGGTGATTCTCTCCTTGGAATTGTGCAGGGCATGTACATTAACATGCCCAACAAAGATACTGCATTCTTGAGCTTGTTCACAGATGGCCTGACATTTTTAATCATACCCAGAGGGGTTTTACTTGTATTTTTTTGTTCTTCCTTATGTCATTGGGGTATGCAATCTTTTAAATTTGCTTTACTGTTCAATCTTTCAGTTCATTTTTTACACAAAACTTCCGTTTCTGCACAAAATGCCCCTACTTTTTTAAATGCTTGTTTTGCATCTTGCTTATCTGTTTGTAACCAAAGCAATTTTTATTCTTCAATAATTAGACTACAAATGGCTGATGTTGTTTAGGCCCATTACTACTGCTCCATCTGTGAAACTTTCGGCGCAGTATTTACTCCCTAGTGTTACTGCCATCTCTGCTTCTGTAAGGTTATGTAGCCTGAAGTACCAGTGTAGCAGGCAATGCTCAATTTTTCAGCAATTTCTTGACTGGACTACCCACCTTAACTATTATTGTAAGCTGTTGCTTTATGAAGCCTTAAGCCTGCAGCACAGCAGTACAAACAACTAGCATGTACTACTCCAGTGCAGTACAATGTGTTCTACTGCTCCAGTGCAGTACAGTGTGTTCTACTACTCCATTACAGTACAATGTATTCTACTGCTCCAGTGCAGTACAAAGTGTTCTATTGCTCCAGTGCAGTACAATGTGTTATACTGCTCCAGTGCAGTACAATATGTTAGCCCACAAAACTCTCTGACCAGAAACCTACAGATGCCTGACACACTTCTTTCCCATAAAAGGCTATGAAGAGATCACCTCCTTCTACATCTGAAGCTACCTACTGGCACATGTTAGGCCCCTTTTTTGTAAGTTAACTGTTGTTTCCTTCCAATAATCAGCGAGTCCATACACTCCCCAGGGGGACAGCCCTTTCATTCCCTGTGGCAAGAGTTGAGCATCTCAGAGTGTGCTGCAGTCACCTGCACTGACGATCAAAATTTTTGTTTGAGCTGTACATTCTCAATATGGCCTAGCCTACGACAATCCAAGGGGATGATGTGCAATGTACCTCTGCAAGGTATGTCCATGCCTCCCTGAGTGAGGTACTCACAAGCGCTCTCCCATGGCAGTACCTTCACTATTATTTCCAGTCTCCACCAGTGATTCTTGTAACAAACATGTGCTTCGACAAACACTGTGTGCTGATTGAGGGTTTTAGAAGACAAGCTAAGAAACAATATTATTCATGAATATTCATAAGGGCGCATGGTGACCATAAATAAGACAGCAAGAAGGTTAGAAAAAATAGCTGTAAATGACAGTGTGTTACTCTAGAAATTAAGATTGGCAGATATAAGGGAAACTTATGGATGCCTTGAAAATCAGGGTGGTTAAAGGGAATTACAAGGAAGACTGATACAGCCAGCTTTCATTCTAGAAAAACTACATGTAAAATTAACAGAAAGAGCAATGACTTCTTTATATGCTCTTCTACATCTTGAGAAGACTCTAGATAGTTGCCCAAGAAGTGCAGGCAGGGTTGGCCTTAGGTCAAGTGGTGCCCTAGGCAAAAGGGCTCCACAGCCCCCCCCCCCCCACACCAACCTAGTGCCCCCATCCTGGTCTATTTACACAATCCAGATTACTGGAAAAGCGCCCCTGCTAGAGCGGCGTCCTAGGTGGCCCCTAGTTGGCCTATGTCTAAGGCCGGCTATGAGTGCAGAGTTACATAAAGAGGATGAAGGATCAGCACCATAGTATCATGAGGAAAGACGTTAGAGCACAACATTACAGCAACATATCTGAAATTAAATGGAACTATGCCTCTTTATGATTTGTAAATACTGTAATTATGTTGACTGATGAATAACAATAATAAAGAAGAGATTTAAAAAATATATATTAACATCCAGAAAATGTCCACTACTGGTGAATAAAGGTACATAAGGAGAACTAGCAGCTAAAGTACCTGAAATGCAGCCCACCTTACCCAAGGGGCCAAAGATTTGGTTTTCAGTCCAGCAGCAGTGATACCAAATGCGGTTAATGTTTCACTTATGCTGAGCATCTGATAAATAATGGTTTCTCTCAGTTGCCTCGTTATACAGATACTGCAACTTTGAGTGGCACACCACTTCTGAGATCCTTTCTGGTCACTGAAATACATCTCTGATATGCAGAATAACTCAGACACTTTCAGTTAAGTTTAAATATCTGATCACTTAGTGTTGAGGTGAACAATTATCTTGGGCCGGCCATCATAAGGTGGTCTATAGAAATGATCACAGTTCTCCAAATAAAGGACCCTTTGGTGATGAAGTTGGTGGGGAAGGGCACGAAAAGTCAGCAGAAGGTAGTGTTTAAAAATCCAGAAGTTCTGACATTCAAATGTGTAGCATTTTGAAAACTATTGAAAATAAATACACACTTTTAAACATTAAAAAAAAAAAAAAAAAACTAACCAGATTTTAGCAATGGGGCTGTCAAAAGTGTAACCTGACCATCTATACACGAATCATACAACAAAAACATTCAGCAACAAGAAATGCTCTAACACATTGGGTGTCAAAAGGAGCAAAGACTAATAGAATGAGTGAAGGAGGCGTGAAATAGTACAGTCCTTGACTAAAAGTACTGTATAAGCATCCTTTTCAGTCAAGGAATACAAAACTACCATCACCACCTTTTCTGCAGCCATTTTGTCGGTAACAAAGACAGAGAACTTAAGAAAGAGACAAGGAAGAGGGTATCTATGAAAGGTGAAACTAAACCGTTATACTAGATGTTCATCATATCGATCACTGCTGCAACAGCCTTAGTTATAGGTTATATATCTTACAAAGGATATAACAGCACCCCCAGCTTCCAAAGCTTCATGGCACCTTCCAAGCCACCCAAATGTCAGCTTGAGTTGAGCTGACTAAAAGACAAGTTTGGGTGCTAAGCCCTTTAGAGCTTTACTGCCACCAAACAGTTTGCTCCTCTAAGACTTTTAAGGATTGATAGTCATCTCAGTGCTCTTTTTCTGATGGGCAGATAAGTCCCCCTTTGGGGAAAAAACTGCCGTTTTCTAAATATTGTTTGTGTTTTATCACTTTCCTCTGCAGGAAAATTATTTTAAAAACTAATATTTTTATCTTTTAGTGGACTGTCATGAGACTGTATTGAACATTTAAATGGGAGCACTCTTTCCTGTCAGTTTAAAAGTGTGCAAAGTAACTCAAATGTGGAGAAATTGTATTTATTTTACTTTTTGGGGGAAATGGCAAAGTGTTTTGAAAGCATTTTTTAATATATTTTTCTGTGAAAAAAGTGGCTCTTAAAGACTTGTAGTTTTTTACCAGAATTTGCTGCTTGTCTTCCCTGTGAAAGTGCACCATTTTCGACTTGACCATGGAACAAACTACCAATCCCATGATTCGTCCTTCTTCCAGCCACAAAAAGAAAAAGTTAATCAAACAGCCTTTTCTAGAACAGCAGGCTAACGATTTGCCTTGGCTGCAAGTTGGCACGTTTGCTGTGTCCGCTTGTACCTCAGACCACTTATTTTTTAGCTAGATACCTTGGTGTAGTACCTACAGCCCTATGGGTCGGGGGTTAGCCACGTCCTCAGAGACTGTTGGGGATCCCTTCAGGCCGAGCAACAGACAGCCACTCTTGTTGGTCATGGGAGTGTGAATGGGGAAGGCTTCTCTGTAGTGTCAGAATGCTGTAACCATCCCTGGGAAAGTTGCTGCTGCTGCCATTAGTAACAAAGTTGCCCCCCCCCTTTTTTTTCTTGTCAAAAAGGAATAGAAAACTAAGCATATGTCCATCCCTACTCAAATAGCCTTAAGACATAAATAGTTTACTGGGTTGGCTTAGGGTTTAATTCAGCCTATTGATCCTTCTTATAACATAGTTTCTGGTAAAAGAAAGAGAGATGCCTCTTTTCCAGAAGAGATTCAAGAATCTGAATCTGAACAGGAAAATGAAGGTATAGATGCATGGCCTTCTCCTCAAATTTCTAATTCAGACTCAGAAGAGACCTCAGGTTTCTGATTCTCCCTGCTGGGTTTTTCTCTTTTTTGAGGCTACTGCTAGAATGTGCCAGTGTTTTCAGTGGGAGAACACTAAGGTTTCTCAGTCCCTCAGAAAATAGAGTTGTTACAGAAAGACTTTCCAGATCCTACACCTATTTCTCTGCTTTTCAGGATGCTTTTGTTACTTCCTGCAGTTTTCCTGATAGCCAATCAGCTGTCCCCAAAAAGGCAGACTTGATATACAACGTTTCTCAGTCTTAAGATTTTATACACTATTTCCAAACCTGATTCTCCAGCTATAGCTTTAGCTGATCACACTGCTGTTAAACACTTAAATTCCAATCCTACTCTTTCTGATAAGTAAGGGAAAATAATTGATGAGCATGGGAAAACAGTGTGTGCTTCTGCAACTTTGATTTTCAGAATTTTGAATTGTCAAGCTCATGTATTAAAGTTTGTTCCAGCTAACTGTGAAAGCATGAGGAATGCTTTATCTGCAGTTCCTGCTTGTGAGGAAAAATCCACTTCAAATAATTTAGTTTCTCCTAGTGTAAAGTTCACAATTCATTGTTTACAGTGTTGTGTATGACCCTGTTGATACTTCTTCCAGGGCTATGGCTACTGGTACTGTTCTGAGGAGGTTTGCATGGCTGCGTTCCCAGAAACTCCCAGATGATAAAAATGAGATTCTAAATCCCCCTTTGGACACAGATTAAGTTTTTGGTTCCTCTGTAGCAGAGCTGATCAGTGTTTGAAAGAGGTAAACTAATCTGGGGAATCTAAGATTTTTCAGCCCTTCTTTTCCAAATTTTATTTTTATTATATTCACCTTACCTGGCTGATTGTTTTTTGCAGCTCCGCTCTTTCTGATCTTCCGTTAACTGGGTCACTACCTCTCTTTCATTCTCTACCATTGTTTCTCCCTATGTTTGCAGACATGCTGGTGTAATCCTTCTACCCTACCTCTACTTCCCATCATACACTACAACATTTAAAACTTAACTACTGACTTTTCGCTCCATCTCTTTCCTCTCTTGCCTCTTTGCTATCCCCAACTGTGTTTTCAGGACCTTGGTGGTGTGCTAGCCTCCATTTTCTTTTTTCTGCTTCGGATTTTAAGGTATTTAATTATTTTACAATTTGTTGTAACTCGTCTGTATTTTTAACTGCAATGGCCATATTTTAATAACTGTTTGGAATTTTGGATGGCTGTAAAATAACACCAGAATAGTTCACTCGCAGCAGTAACATTGGGTTGCTGCCCTATCTCTAGCGAGCGGACTAACAAGAGTTTTTGTTACCTGGAGCTTGTGCTATACAAGCTATGACCGTTTTCTATAGTAACACCTTGCATAAGTTGAGCATCACTGAAGCGGAATTGCTGTTATCATATGCTACTGCAGTCTAAGTGACTTCAGTATAACTGCATCATAACTCTTGTTAATTTATTGCCAGAGAGTCTATTTTCTCCACACTACCATTCCTCTGCAATGTTTTTACTGTACGCTATCTCTCCAGTTGCAAGTGTCTCAAGAGGGCAAATTAAATAAGTATACTACCTGCAGCTTATAGTGCACAGAGTATGGCCTTATGCTGGTGTTTCTACCTGTACAGTACTTGCGCTCCTAAAGCGCTACTCTAATAGTATAAGCCAGGCAGTGAAAGTGGCTAGAAACTTACAAAATATTACTGATTAGAAACTTACAGAATATCACTGTTATTTATACTCAAACCACTCACAGTAATGTGTTTCTGCCTTACTCGGCCATTCTAATTTCACCAAGTTATTACTGTAAATGCGAACGCTTACTGTTGCATATTGACTGTGCATGTATTAGTGTTTGTTCACTGAGTTCTTCAATACTGGAACCTTAAACTGCTAAGTCTGGGGACTACTGTGTATATTACAGCTCATAAGAGTTGTTGCTTGAACTGATTATTTTTATATTTCCATTATATGCTCAATCACTTTTTACTAGCTCATACCTATCCTAATCTGTCTCTATCCCACTACCCTCAAAATATCACCACTACTTTCCCTTTAGCCTCCCTAATCCTTTGTATCCCTCACTATTTCTAGGTCTCCTAATCAAATCAGCTGTCACTCTTTCATCTTAAGAGATCTTACCACTGCTTTAAACAAGCATATGAAACATCCCTCCAGCTGACTGAACCAGAGAACCGGCTCAACCCACCCCAACTGACACCTTCATAAAAATATCCATGTGTTATGTATGTTATACCCTATATTTTACTTTGCCTTTTCATTCCTGTGTATTGTAAATTAAGTGAGAGTTAAGCACAGCACCATACCTGAATGCACCCCCCAGTCTTAAGCTAAACTACGGTTAACTGCCTTGTAACCTCCTTTGTGGCTAGTATCCCTTAGATTACCACCTATCTCCCTATCAGTCCTAGACTTCCCTCTCCATTTTCTTTATGTAACTTTTCCTCTTTCCTGTCTACCTAGTCACCTTGCCCCCCCCCCACTATGAGACCCACTTTAGCTAACTGCACTCCCATTCTTGCTAACACTGTCCACTATCTGGTACACTTTCCCCTCTTCAAAATACTGCCTGCTGACTAACATAGTTTAACAATTTGCACCTCTCCTTTTAGACTCCAGTCTCCTATGACTGCTTAATTCACCAAATAGATAATTTTGTACTTACTTTCCCCATATTGTGACAAATTCTGTTCCTGCCACACTAAAGCATTCTCCTTTACATTCTCATATTACACTCACCTTACCTGGCTGATTGTTTTCTGCAGCTTCGCTCTTTCCGTTCTTCCGTGAACTGGGTTAACCCACTACGCTAGGGTTCACTCTGCTCCCCTACCCCCATTCCCACACACCCCCACTCTCCTTACATTTATACTCTATAGGCCACTCCCACACCAAACCACCATCCAATCAAACAATACACAACATTCACACCACACCACTCCCACCTACTCCTTCTTGCAAACACTCTAACCACTCCTCCTTCATAATATAGATAATACAATCTAAGCAAGTTAATACAACACCATTTAGTTATATCCAATACCCACTACACTCCACACACATCCTAGCTTATCTTACAGCACACATAGCTCAAACTACGTATACAGTGATACCATCAAATCATGCTCCACATAAATATTTACACATTATCAATCCTAATAACTCTCATACTACATGGTCACATTACCACATATCAAATTATACACCCAAGTGCTCTACCCCACAAGGCCACTTCTACTCACACCCCTATATCACTACCTCTCAGTCTCCCCATCCATCTTACACACACACACACACACACACACACACACACACACACACACAATCTATCCTTATGTCATTAAACTCATCATGCCAATAAACTATCCACTAAATATGACAACTACGTAACTAACCCTATCAGAACCAAAGTACACATTGCAGCCAGACTCTCTCTACGTGGATACATTTACCCTAATCCAGGCCCATCTGATAATGGCATCCAATTAACTAACCAAAATCCATCTCTTAACTCATTCCAACTACCTAGAAAATCCAATGACCTGCTCATACTAAATATGAATGTCAGAAGCATTAGCAATATAGTCCATGACCTTCATGCTAATCTTTCCTTATATTCTTCTGACCTAGTATTACTAACCAAAACCTGGCTTAAACCCAGCATCTCCAATAATGAAATTCTACCACCTGGCTATAATATCTTACGAACTGCTTGTACATCCAAGAAAGGAGGCAGTGTAGCTTTACAATTTCAAAATCAACTAAACGTAGAAAACTTAAATACAGACATACCAAATTTATCCAATACAGAAATTAAAACTGCTAAGCTAATACTTAACCTCAAGAAAAGTGTTGTCATAATCGGCTGCTATATACCACCTAGGAATAACATTCCCACACTGGAGAGACTACTTCACTGGGCCTCTGAGAGCCTCTAACATGAAACAATCATCTTGGGGGACTTCAACATCGATTGGTTAACTTGTAACCCATACACTCCCTCCAATTACACCAACCTCCATGTTTTTCCCCAACTCATCCAGTATCCCAATAGAATTGATAAATCCATCAAAAGACTGATAATACTTGACTGTAATCTGATAAACAGGCCGGCACTAATCAGTCAATCTGGATGCCTCCCTGACAGCCTAAGCAACCACCTACCAACTTATGTAATACGACATCCAGCATATCAAGAAAAGCCCACTATTTACAGGATAATAAACAAGAAAAACTTCAACCTAGCCACCTTTATTAATGCACTAAAAATAATTGGTCTCCCCTTAAAAACCTCAACCTTAATGAAGCTGTACAATACTTCAACTCTATCTTCCTAGACATCCTAAACTCCCAAGCCCCTCCTTGAAGTATCAGGGTAAATTCTAACTATGTTCCCTAAATAAGTAAACAGACTAGGTCTCTTCTGAAATCCAGAGAGAAGGCCTGGACCCACTGGAACAAAGCCAGTTCCCATACAGACAAGCAGGTATTTCTTGAACTCTGCAATAAATAAAAAAATATGTTAAACTACACAAAATTAACTACAAACATAATATACAAACCAAATGCCAAAATACCTCCCAAAATTCTGGACAACTATTAACAACAGTATCCTTCCTGGAAAAAAGGGAACTCCCACTCCTACCATAACTGATACCTCCCTCAATATGTTGCCATAACTTTTGACAAATTCTTTACCAAATCCATTATTGTTCTTGCTAATGCTCAGAACTGTCCACCCTTGAACCAGCTACCCAGGTACCACAACGATACCAAATGCTTAACATTCCAACCTGTCTCTACGGACTTTATTAAGAAACTACTGAAGAAACTAAAACCTACCACCTTGGCTGCCAATAAACTGCCAGCAGAATTCCTAAAAATAGCTGCCGATACCCTTTGTTTATCCTGTGTCCATTCTTATCAACTATTCAATATCCGAAAATTTAGTTACTGAAATCTGGAAAATTTCATACATTATGCCTCTCCACAAAGGGGGTAACGAGTTAAACAACTATCGGCCCATAGCAATACTCTCACCTCTGTCCAAAATATTAGAAAGTTGTATACACTCACAACTCATTGACTATCTCAACACCCACAACCTTCTCACAAACACTCAGCACAGCTTCAGGCCCCATCACAACACCACAACTGCAATTATGTCTTTCACCCATATAGTTATCAATCACAGAAATAATGGCAACTGTGTCTTTGGTATCTTTCTTGACCTCTCCAGAGAGTTCGATGTGGTCAACCACAACAAGATGATTAAATCCCTCTGTGAGCTAAATCTTAGTAACTCCACAATTTCCTGGTTCCAAAGCTACCTGACAGGTAGACAGCACAATGGAGGCAAGAACTCTCACCTTTATTACCCATCACAGTAGTAGTTCCCCAAGGCTCCATCATTGGACCTTTACTCTTTAATGTCTTCACCAATAACCTCCATACTTCTACTCTAGAAGCCTTAGTCATCCAATATGCGGATGACTCAGCACTATTCTGCTCTTCTCCTTCCGTCCAAGAACTGTCCAAACACAAGCCTCCTTCCTCTTCATGGAAAATGGCTTACCAACTCCCAATTAATACTTAACCCCAATAAAACCAAACTTCTCATTTTCCACCCTACTAATCACTCTGCTCCCCCTCCATGCTCATTTACTATATTTTCTAACAACAAAACAACCATCTCTCCAGTCGCTCACACCAAACTACTAGGTGTTGAGATTGACTGCAACATGAAATTTGATACTCGCATCTCACTCACCATAAAGAAAGTACACAAAAAAATGAGGGGACAATATAGACAAATAATTCCTCACAAACAGTACCAGAACTTAAACAGCACAAACCCATCTCACCTCCACACTTCTATATGCCTCTCCCATCCTCACCAATCTCAGTAAATCAGACTTATCCAAACTTGACACCTGCTATAACAAAATTGCAAGATTCGCCACCAACAGTCTTTACAAAACACACCACTCCTTGGCCATTAATCAATTTAACTAGCTTGAACTCCATCTCCTCCTCTACAACCAGCTCATACTAACCTATAAGATTCTCTACTACCACGAGAAAACCCCTGCGTTACAAAACCTAATACACTTTGACTCCAGTACTGGGGTTCTACACTCCAACAAACCTCTTCTTCAAGTTACTAAATCCAACAACTATGCAGAGGCCTCCCTCTATTCAAACTATATTGCTAAAAATTGACTCTCTGCCCACTAATATAACAGTCACAACACCCTTATCTCACAGGAGGTTACTAGACTATTCACTCTGAGGCCCTTATAAGCCTATCCAAGAGTTTAGTCCAGGTTTAAACAAATCAGCACCTGGAATCTCAGGGGTATATTTTCTGTTTCCCATCCAGTTATCCAAGTTGTGCTTAAAAAGGGATAAAGAGGTACTCTGATGTGTTGAGGGAATCTATTCCATAGATGGGGGAGTCTCTGAGACACAAATCTGTCCCACCACCAAGTCCTGTTGATGTCACAGACCAGGCTGAGGTTGCAAGTGCCGGTTACTCAAGTGGAACTTGACTTGCAGATATGCAGCATCCCATCAAGGTGGGGTCCGGGAACGCCTTGTATGCCAGACAGAGGTCACCTCTGAGGAGTCTGTAGGAAACCGAGTACAGGGATAGGGCTTTTAGCCTATCTGTGTATGGTAGACATTTGAGCCCTGGATTCCCCTGGTGAGGAACCTCTGTGGTCTCTCCAGCTGCTGCATCTGCTTTGCGAGGTACATGCTGAAAGGGGCGTTGTACTCTATAATGGGCCTTATAAGGGATGAATACAGGGATGTTATGATCTCTTTGTCCCTGGATGAGATACCCTTACTTATGAGGTGGGCTATGTAGAAGTCTTTCCGTACAACAGAAGCAACATGGTGGTCAAAAGTCAGGTTGCTATCAACCTGGGTGCCCAAATCCCTCATGACTGAGTGCTGAGGACGTTAATAATTTCTGGGGATGTCACTTTCTCCAAAGGGGATGATGATGCATTTTTTGGTATTCAGCTTGAGGCCATGTTTCTGGCACCAGTCATCTGAGTGAGACCCTCATGGAGAATGTCCAGATCACTAAGGGAATTGATGACAGCACCTAGCTTGCAGTCATCTGGAAACATGGTCAGCTATAGCCCACTGGTTTTGGCCTGCACCTCAGAAAAGTATATCCCAAATAACAGAGGCTCCAAGACCAAACCCTGGGGTACAACACTTGTTACAGGTCTACTGCTTCAGGTGGCTTCCCCTATTTTGACTATGTGGGTTCTATCAGTGAGCCAGTTTGCTACCCATCTGGTAACATGTGGATTGATGCCTAGTTGAGAGAGTTTATCTATTATGCCTGAGTGGGGAATAGTGTCAAAGGCTTTGGCCAGGTCAAGGTAGGTGGTGTGCACAGTCTTCCCCTCATCTATGGCTTTGGTGACTGTCTCAAAGAAGTTGACTAAATTTAGCAGACATGACCTCCCCTTGACGAAGCCAAACTGTGTGGGATCAAGTGTGTGGAGGTTGCCAATGTCCTTGTTGATGAGGTCCATGATAATCCGTTCCATGGCCTTGCACATTAGGTTAATTAGGCTGATGGGTCTATAATTTCCTGGAATGGTGTCACTCCACCTTTGTGTAAAGGGATGACAGTGGCTGTCCTCCGCTCAGCTGGGATGAAGCTATTACTCAGGCTTTGGTTGAATAGGGTGTCTAGTGGTTCTGCAAGTTCCTGCCTGAGTTGACGTAGGATGCAGCCTGGGATGTTATCAGGTCCTACGGAGGAGTTATTGTTTGCCTTTCAGAGAGCAGTGATGACCTGTTCCATAGATAAAAAGGGAAGGGGGCAGGTACTGGGGATGTCCTGATTTACTGATGGGGGAACAGAGGGGTACAGTTTTCAGTGAATCTGTCAGCCAGCAAGCTTGCTATATCTACATTTGTATATGTGGTGTCCTTGACCACCAGTTCTGAACAGATCTGAGTGCTTCCTTTGAGGTTGTGGACATATGTGAAGAAGGTCGTATGATTGTCTCTAGTAGATGTGGCCAATCTGGACTCGAAGTTTGCTTTGGAGGATTTCACTAGTGCTCTTATTTTCCTGTCAGGCTAAGGAGACATTGCTTCCAGTTGGACACCTGCTCCTTCATGGTCTTGGACAGCATTTTTTTCCTTTTGTTATAGAGTTTATTTATTGCAGATGTCCACCAGACAGGTTTACTCTTCCTTGCAGAGGATGATTTAGTCCTGTCGGGTATTCCCGATTCCATGCATTTATATAAATGCTCGTATAGTGCTTTGGTGTAGTTTTGGATATTGCTGCTAGTTCCTACAGTGGGGGAGGGGGCTGTGAAGCTGTTTATACCATCCCTCGGGAGGCTGTAATCAGCTTTGGATAAGTTTTTATGTCTGATACTAGCTAGAGGGGGGGATGGGGGAGATGGTGACTTTGAAAGCGACCGCTTTGTGGTTGGATCTTATCAAGGAGGATGATACTATAGGGATGCTGCAGTGGTTACTCATGTTGGTTAATAACAAGTCCAAGATATTATCACCCCTTGTGGGGATATCGACTAGCTGTTCCAAGGCATTTGCACTGCCAAAATCGGGGAATCACTGGGCATTTGTGCTCTGGCATAAGTAGTTCCTCTACTCTATGTTTGGGGAGTTAAGGTCACTCAGGATCATGGTAAAGGGTTGAATCTTGATAGATTTGAACAGGTCCAAGTAGGCAGATTGGGCATCTCGAGTCAGATTTGGGGGCCAGTAGCTAGCTATGATTTGAATAGGGGTATGATCAATGGTTAACTGCACCGGGGCTGTCTCCTATGACCAGCCTGGAGGTGTGTATGTCTTTAATGTATTGAAACTCCACCTCCTTTGGCTTTACTGCCCACAGTTTGGGGTCTAAATGTATGATAGGATGATTAACCAGGTAAGGATGGGATGCTGTACACAGCTTTGGATCAGGTTTCTGTGATTCCACAAATGTCAGTATTTTCCAGGGTTATGAATGCTTGCAATGAGTGCAGTTTCATGTTTAGGCTCCAAGCATTTAGCAGCATGACCTTTAATTTGTGTTTTGATGAAAATTTTATGTTGGTAGTTTTAACCTCATCATTGTTCCGAAAAAAGGCACTACTAGGGAGGCAACAGCCTTTGCTAAAAGCCTGAAGCCCAGGTGAGACAGATGCAGGCCATCTCTGGCAAAGCATCGTGGTCGATCGATCATATCTTCCCAGGCCGTCAGGTACTGGATCCCCCTGGAATTACACCAGAAACCAAGTCAATTGTATTGAGGCATCATTCTGGGTGATGGCAGAATGCTGCTTAAAAGCCAGGGACATATCTGCTTGGGACACATAATCAGTGAGCTCAATCATGTCTTTCTTCATATAGTCCAGAGAGGTACGTCTCAAGTCATTCATGCCAACATGGACTATGACAGAGTCATAACAGTACCTGTTGTTGAGAGACTTGCGTGCGTGTGTGATATGGCAGATTCTGGCACGTGACAGACAACGAACCGTGACTTTCTCCTTATCCAGCCTGGTGAGAGGCACATCTGTGTGTCTTACAATGCAGTCTCCTATGACTAATATGTTGGGTTTATGGTGAAGCCTTAGTGGTTGTGAGCCAGAGGTGTGTGGACTATGCATGGTATGTGGTATGGAGGGCTGAGGAAAGCACGTGTGTTTCTGCCTCAGAGGTCTCCTTTCTTTGGGTATGTTTATGTGGAGAACCTCCGCATATGTAGGTGTGTGTTGTCTAGGTGTGGGTGGAGTTTGAGGTGTAGTGATTGACAAGCTTTTCAGTGCCAGATACCCTGGCTTGAGGGGGAGACAGCTTGGACTCTAGGCTCCTAATGTAATTGCATCTCTCACATATTGTGTTCCTAGGTGGTGGTAGTAGATGGTTGTCAGTGTACATGAGGCAGTTGCTACACTGTCTCAGGATGCCCATATCAATCAGACTGGCAGGAGAAACTGCAACAAATTGTCCATCCAAATTTGCCAGAATCTGAGGGAGAAAGGCCAGGGAGAGCCAAGGGGTGGGCCTAAGGCCCAAGTGCTTAAACCAAAACTAAGAGCTTAGAATAACACTTAAAGGCTATAAACAGACAGTAATAAATGCAACAGAATAGATGGAGAAGAACACTTTAGAGAACAGGCAGCAAGTAGCATGTAGAAGCAAAGCAAGATGAAGTAACAAGAGCAGTAGGAAGAAACACAAATTAGAAAAATATAAGTAGCTGAATACAGTTTATTTTAAGCAAAAAGGGTTAAAGCAGGAACAGAAGATAATTCAAGGTTAAGGGACTAAGGGGTTTGGCCTTTCCAAATGATCTTTGTATTCGGTAGAATGAACTAATGAGATGGGACTGGGAGGAGTGTCCCAGATCACATTTACAGTAGGGGCGGGCAACTGCAACAGCCACCAACTTTAAAAATAGAACAGCACTAGGGTGAAAGGGTGGGACAAAAAAGGTTTCAGTAGAGATCAGAATACAACGCCAGCAAATATATAAATAATTTAGTCAAGCAAAAATAAGACAGTGCAGAACTATGAACAGTTAAAGTGCCAAAAAGTATACTTATCAGCTTTATATTTCCAGATTGTTTGAGAAGCACTCTCAGTCAGAACACAAGGTGATTCTAGCAATGGCAAGCGGGGGTTTACAAAAAGGGAATATTTTTTATACCAGCAAGCCTTGAGACAATCAGATAACAAAAGCTGTTAGATTAGTTTTACCAACATTAAGAAAAAAACAGTAACAGGGTGTGAAAAAGTTCATGAAATCTCTAAAAACACACCTACAAACTAACTGGGCTTGCCAGTGTAACACCCCAGGCTAGTCCTACTCCATCTTATTCTGCCTCACCCCAAGGCAAAACCTCCTCCCTCATTTTTAGGCTGTAGACTTCTCTTATTTTTCCTAATCTCAGTTCTCAAGCTTCTCTCTTCTCTTTCGTCACCTCTCTTACTTCCAAGTGATGATAACTGAAGTATACTTTATAGTATTATATCATTCTGAATATTTTTATTGATGTACAGTTCACTGAATAATCATAGCTTTACTTTTATGCTTTGCTCATATGTAATTAAATTTAATCTTTGTCATGTGGTGAGTTATTAACCTGTGTTGTAAGTGGAGCTTTTCTCTCTGGGGCTCCGCTGAAAGAGGACTTGTGTCCAGTCGGACTTTCCTGGTTACCAAATGTAAAATAAAAAAATAAATAAAATAAACACATTTTCCAAGAAATTTTCTAACTCCTTATCCAATAAACAGTCTCAACAAAACATGGATAAAGAGATGTTTAAGAAGAAATGGCAAGGGGGTACTAGAAAGAAACCTCAAACCTCCCCAAACCAGGGACAGTCCAACAAGGCTGAACTGCTCAAGGTATCTTCATCACACACTGTCCCAAGGAGACACAGAACCAATTCCTCTTTCCCAGATGGGGAAGGGCTTTTATTCAGGGATGTTCTTATTGCCAAAGAAAGACAATAGTTGCAGACCAGTTCTTGATCCTTCTTTCCTAAATCTGTTTGTGATAGTGGCCAAATTCAAAATGAAACCACTTCACAACCGGTCACCTCTTCTTCCTGTTTCAAGTTTACTGGTAACACTAAACTTAAAAGATGACTATCATCACAACCTCATCCATCCAGACTTCACACGTTTCTTAAGGTTTATGAGTCTGGATCACATTATTAGTTCTCTGCATTACCCTTTGGACTATTCATAAGTTGGTACTAGGCTAACAGCCCTAGGGCCTATACAAGCCTAGCCATAACAATTCCCTGGCTAGTTGTTCCCACACTATTTACTTCCCTGGACCCCTGGTCTAGCAGGGCGACTGACGTGATCCCCGGGGTGAACTTCCTTTCTCCCATCCAATCGTTAAGGTTCCTTTTGAAGAGGGCCAAAGAGGCACTCTGCTTGACATGTATGGGCAATCTATTCCAGAGTCTGGGGAGCCTCTGGGTCAGGAACTTATCCCACCAGCATGTTTTGTTTATTGTGACGACAAGGTTTAGATCCCTGGAATGTGTGGCTCTGAGGGATGGGGATTTCTTTAAGTGTAGCATGTCCAACAGCTCTGGGTTTGACATGGCCTTGTATTAAGCAGAGATCGCCTCTGAGTAGACGATATGCGACAGTGTATAGCTGGAGTTTTTTAAGGCGGTCAGCATAGGGCATCTGCTTTAGGCCTGTGATTCTTTTAGTGAGGTATTTCTGTGGTCTTTCCAGTTGCTGCAGATGTCTTGAGAGGTACATACCAAACGGGGTATTGTATTCTATATTGGGTCTAATGAGGGATGAGTACAGTGGGACAATGACCTCCTTTTTTCTGGATGAAAAGCCCTTTGTGATGAGGTGTGCCACATAGAAGGATTTCCTGACTGTTGTGGTGATGTGGTTATCAAAGGTGAGACCACTGTCCACCTGTGTCCCTAAGTCTCTTATCACACATTCGGTGTTTAGTGTACTGCCACCTATATGGTAATTCACGGGTACATGTTTTTTCCCAAAATGGATAACTATACATTTCTTGGCATTGAGCTTGAGCCCATAGCTCTGGCACCAACCATCTGTTTCAGTAAGGCCCTTTTGTAGAGTATCCACATCATTTGGGGATTCAATAACGGCTCCCAGTTTGCAGTCATCTGCGAACTTTGTTAGCCAGAGTCCCTTAGCGTTGGCCTGTACTTCAGAGAAGTAGATGCCAAACAAGAGTGGTCCGAGGACTGAACCCTGAGGTCCTCCACTTATCACTTGTCTGGAGCTGGATTTGGAGTCTGCTACTTTTACAGTGTGGGTTCTATCACTAAGCTAGTTAGCAACTCATTTGGTGACGTAGGGATTAATGCCCAGCTTAGTAAGTTTATCTAAGATTCCAGAGTGGGGGATGGTGTCAAAGGCCTTGGCAAGGTCTAGATAGGCTGTGTGGACCACCTTACCCTTGTCCATGGCTCTGGAGACTGATTCAAAGTCACTCAGGTTCAGGAGACAAGACTGGCCCTTCACAAACCCAAACTGGGTGGGATCCAGTGTTTGAAGGTTGCCAATGTCTTTGTTTATAAGTTCCATGATAATACGCTCCATGGCCGTGCAGACAAGGCTCGTCAGACTGATGGGACGGTAGTTTCTGGGATCCAAGGTGGATCCCCCCTTGTGGAGTGGGATAACTGTAGCTCTGCACCACTCAGTGGGCACAAACCTGAGGTGATGCTATGATTAAGCATGACACTTAGGTGAGGTGCCAGTTCATATTGTAGTTCATGCAGTACAAAGCCCGGAATGTCATCTGGTCCTATGGATGCTGTATTCTTAGCTTTGGAGAGTGCGTTTTTTACCTGTGTGGCCATTATTACCGGGATTTGGCAATCTTCCGGTATTAAGATGGGCCATCCACAGCACCAAGAGCATTTACAAAATGTCTAGCTCCACTTATACCTCATTTCAGGATACAGGGTATCCATATTTAGATGACTTGCTTAACTTGGCAGAGTCTTTTTCAAAGTATCAGGAATCTCTGTCTTGGGTGACAGATCTCTTACACAAGCTGGAATTCCAAGAGAACATTCAAAAGTCTTTCTTGACTCCTTAACACAGAACTGTGTTCCCGGAAAGTCAACTAGACACCTCAGTTCAAACAGCTTTTCTTCCACGGGGGGGAAAAAACAGATTTACATCCTATCTACATTTATTTCTAAGGTTTTCCACTCAAACTTCGGTCACTCTAAGGGAATACCCTCAAGATTTTAGGTCTCATGGCTTCCATGATTCTCATGATACTCCTGGAAAAAGTCCACACGAGAAAGATACAGTGGTATCTGAAGTCTCATTGGTCCCAGCACTAATCCCGGATATCTTTTCAAATTCCACTGCTGGGGTTTATCAGAAATGAAATAATTTCCTGGAGACAACAGATATCCTTAAATTCAGGTCACTCCTTCCACAACCTGTTCCAAACCAGTCAGTTACAACAAACACTTCAGACTTGGCTTGGGGAACAGTTTCAGTTGAAATAAACTTGCAGAGTGTGCAGGACACCAAGAACAAGGAACTCAACTCTCTAAATCCTCTTTAGTCCCGCAAGACCTCTTCAGGTTGTTACAGACAATACCACAGTGATGTGGTATATCAACAAGCAGGGGGGAATCAGGTCACACCACTGTTGCAGACTAACCATGTCAGCTTGGTATACAGCTTCACAGCACAGTCTCACTCTACAGGCATCCTGCATTCAGACATTGCAAAAATGTGTGGCAGACATACTGAACAGGACCAGGACAAGCTCTCACAAATGAAAACTACATTGGGGGGGGGGGGGGGTCCTTCCAAGATTTGGTCCATCTGTGCGGAGCTCTTCAAGTAGACCTTTTTACCTCTTCTCTGAACAATCAACTGTCAAGATTCTGTTCCAGAACTGCATGCAAGAAGGCCTTGAAGACAGACACCTTTTCTTTTCCTTGGACAGGAATGTTCATATTTACTTTTCCACCCTAAGTAGACCTTTTTACCTCTTCTCTGAACAATCAACTGTCAAGATTCTGTTCCAGAACTGCATGCAAGAAGGCCTTGAAGACAGACACCTTTTCTTTTCCTTGGACAGGAATGTTCATATTTACTTTTCCACCCTTTCCTGTAATATCAAGAGTACTTCTCCCTCCTTTTGGACATGGCTAGGGGCAATTACCACAAGATTATAACAGACAAACTACTCACACAAGAACAGAGGTGTTTAATACACCATGACATCAATCAACTTTAACTGACTGCCTGGATGATAGGGTCTTAATTCCTTTTAGGCACATGTTTACTGAGGAGACACTAATGGTGGAAAGAAAGTCTGCTATTAAAAACATATATTAGCAAATGGAAAAGGTTTTCCAGTTGGTGCAAACAACATAACCAGCTGCTATTCTGGGCTATTTGTTCTCAGATTGTACAGTACTTGTGTGAGTTACCATTCTATGGCTATTCTTATTCCTCTAACAAAGTTAATTTATCAACCATTTCAGCATGTCTGCCCATGGATCCTCCTCTTTCAGTGCAGTCTCATATGAAAATGTTTCTGAAAGGGGTTTTGCATAAGAGGCCTCCAAGATAATCGATAGCCTCTCCAACACAAATTTAAAATTCCAAGGAGGAGCAAACACTTGCTCCATTTGAACCAGCTAACCTGGCTGACTTGAGGTTAACATGGAAAAAAGTTGTACTGATTGTTCTGACCTCTGCATGAAGAGTATCTGAGTTGTAAGCTCTTGAGGTGAATCAACCCTATCTCAATTTTCACAGGGACCAGGTTTCTTTGAGAACTAATCCTTCTTTTATGCCTAAAGCAGTACCAGAGGTTACTTTAAGACAAAACATCCATCTCCTTGATTTTATTTCCTGAACCTAAATTGAGAAAGAAAAGATACTCCATACCCTGCACAAATTGGGTATTAATAAACAGTTCAAATAGGGATGTAGTGCCAATAAATAAACTCATAATTGGCATAAAGGCACTACTAAGACCAGCACACAAGTCCAGAATCCGGAAGCTCAATTTATTATGAAAAGGAAGGAGGTTAAAACCAATCAAGTAAACCAAACATTTAACCACATAAAAGCACATTAAAAATCACTGCATTTTCACCCACTTGGACTTCATCAGATGTGAAATACCTAGCAAAAACAAAACCTTTCAATTATATACTCTCCCTGAAATCATGAACTACCAATTAAACACAAGAAACAATTAAGATCAAGGGTGAGAAGGTTGGCATAATGGTTAAGGTGTTTACCTTGCAAGCATAAGGTGCAGGGTTTGATTCTCACATGGGGTAATTGGCTAGGCTGAAAATGGCCCAACAAGGGCAGTTAGCCTAGTACTAATTTATGAACCTATAAAACTTCAATTAAAAAACATTTGCCATTAAATAAGATGAATAACAATCACAATTATATATAACTTTCTTTATACAGCAAATCAAAAGGTCAAATATTTGTATAAAAATATAAAAAATATATATTGTATAAAATAGACTACTACGTACTTAATTCAAAAACAATATAAAGAACTTTACCACCATCTAGTGATATTTTGGAAAACTGCAATAAATTCAAACATATTTGGAACTATATAAAGTGTATCAAACCAGGCTCTTTTAATGTGTATTCTACTTCCTAATAAATTGGTTTTCCGGATTCTGGACTTGTGTGGTGGTCTTAGTAGTGGTTTTATGCCAGTTACAACTTAACTGTTATCCAAACACAACTAAATCTTTCAAATCTTTGGATCAACTTCTCATTTCATATGATGGTAAGAACAAGGGACAACCTGTGTCAAAACTGACTATTTCCATATGACGGTCTAAGGCTATTACCTTTTGTTATACTCTCCATCACAAACTTATTCCAGGTAAGGTGAAGGTCCACTCTACCAGGGTCTTGGCTTCATCTACGGATTTTTGGAAAGAGATGAATTTGTACTCGAGAAGCTGCTTGATTCCTTCTCCAGGTCCAGGTTAGGCTTTGCAAGGACCATTCTCCAGGGGTTCCTGGACTCTTCTCCTTCCACCTCCCAAATGTAGTAAGTTAGGGTAATTTACCCATATAGCTAAGACTACTGTAGCAGTGATCAATATGATGAACAGTAGATATTCGAATGATCACTACCACGGTAGCCTTTCCCCTCCCACCATCCTCCTTGTTTTTTGGTGTGTTTTTTTATGCCAGGGTGTGGAAATGTATTTATTTATTTTTTATCCTAGCACTGTCCTTTCAGAGCTCAGCCTCCCTTTATCTGTTGGCAGGAAATCTATGAAGGGTGTAGCACCCAAACATGTCTTCTTGTCAGCTCAGCTTGAGCTGCCTGACAGTTTGGGCATGTGGAAGGTGTCCTATAGCCCTGGAAGCCAGCCAGATGTTATACCCTTGGCAGGATATAAACCTATAGCTAAGGATACTGCAGCAGTGATCATTCAAACATGTACTGTTATGATAAATTTAAAACAGTGTACGAAACTTCTCTGTGTGGAAGATTTTTAATCCATATATATCTAGTTAATCACTGTATATTAATCAGATCAGATAATGGTAGTAGAAGTAGCGAACATAAACTTGTCCCAAGTCAAAAAAATAATAAAAAATATAAAATGTGAAATATTATACAGAATTGCTAAGTTTTCGAAGGTAATCCAAGCAAGGTAGGGAGTCTGTTTCCAGTCGAAAATCCTTTAAGTACACAAACAAGCTGTGTACTTAATAAAGGAACTTAATAAAGGATTTTCGACTGGAAACAGACTGTCTACCCTGCTTGGATTACTTTCGAATACTTAGTAATTCTGTATATTTTAAATTTCAAATTATATACTTTTTGGTTATTTTTTTGACTTAGGACGAGTTTAAGTTCGAGACTTCTACTACCATTATCTGAGTAATATACAGTGATTACATAGATATATATGGATTGAAAATCTTCCACAAAGAGAAGTTTCTTACACAGTTTTGTTTTTGGACCCACTATATTTGTTTAGTGGGTTGTTTGAGACTTCGGGGATACCACGGAGATTACTTGTATTTTTGTTATGATAAATTTACTTACAAAACTATACTTCCTTGTATACAATCTACAACTTTAAAAGGCAGTTGGAGGCAAGTAAAAGTAAAAAATGCAGCAGCTACAACACTGCAGCTTTATCCCGTCACATTTTTTTTTTTTAAGTTATGCAAAATTTTCACTTCTGAAAGAAGGTTTTAAGCAATTCCCTAAAAGAAAGCAGCACATAAACTAACAATCACTAACAAAGAACTGATATTCAAAAAAATTATCAGAATATGAGATGAACACTTTGTAACTAAAAATGGTTTGGATCATCCTTTAAAAAACCTAGCAAGCCTGCTGCTTTTAAACCAAATGCTTTTAGCCTCATTTCTGCTTCACAGCTGCAGCCTTGACAAACACTCAGTAAAAAATAACATGCGAGTTTTGTTAAAACATTTTTCTCTTTGTAAACTGAATTAGCTGATCTAGGCATTTTATACATCAAAGAAAGACGCCAAAAATCTTATAATGTGAAGCATTAACAGGATTAACTAGGGAGAGAAAAATGGATGTTTTGTATGAAAAGTACAGTTGTGTACCTACCATAAATGTAGATGTTCGTGTATTCAATGTTGCAGTCATTACTCTTGGGTTATCCTGCTGGCAGACTACCCGCAGTCGGCCTGAATTC
Organism: Protopterus annectens; assembly: GCF_019279795.1. Classification (NCBI taxonomy): domain Eukaryota; kingdom Metazoa; phylum Chordata; order Ceratodontiformes; family Protopteridae; genus Protopterus; species Protopterus annectens. Next base: position 371,526,757 of record NC_056735.1, read on the forward strand.
CAAAGTCTAGGTCCGGCGTCGGTTGCTGTCACCTCCTCCCTGACGTCAGTGCGCCAGGAGTATAAAAGATGCAGCCAACGCCATTTTCTTCAGTTTTTCTTGCCTCAGATGCCAGGTGCCCCCAAATAGGAAGGCTGAAAGGTATGCCAATAAAGCATGCATGCACAAAAATAAACATTTCCTTCATCTACAAGCAAATACACCACATAGGTTGTATAGAATGGAGAAGTACAGATAAGTCAAAGAAAAGGGGGATGGTGGGTAGGTAACCTGGACTGCAACAGTGAATACACTCGAACATCTACATTTATGGTAGGCACACAACTGTACTATGTTCATCGTGTTTCACTGTTGCAGTCATTACTCTCGGGATGAATCCCAAAGCTGAGGATGGGTGGCTGGACTAAATAGGATTAGGAGAAGTTATGAGGCCCTGCTGAACTGCAGTGGCGAAGCCTGCTCTAGATTTAGAGTAAAGAGGTAAGTGGTAGTGCTTTGTAAAACTGTGCACTGAACTCCAAGTTGCAGCCCCTAAGATGTCTTTGGTTGGTTCTCCTCTGAGGAAAGCTGCTGAAGTGGCTGCTGCTCTGGTGGAATGAGGCCTAAAGTCCTTAGGCACTGATTTGCCATGCTGAGAATAGCAGAAACGGATGCAATGGCCTATCCATTTAGATACAGTCTGTTTTGAGATAGCCTTTCCTTGTGACCCTGAAGCATATGACACAAAGTTGCTCAGTCTTCCTGAAAGCTTTAGTTCTGTCCAAGTAGAAGCGTAGCTGTTTGTGTATGTCCAAAGAATGCAGAATTTTCTCACCCTTGTTCTGTGGGTTTGGATAAATGGTAAGCAAGTGAATGGTTTGGTTGAGGGCCACACTGGACACCACCTTAGGCATAAATGTTGGGTTTGTCCTTAGAGAAACCCTGTCTGGATGATAAATGATAAAAGGTTCCACAGCCATGAGTGCTTGTAACTCGGTCTTGCAGAGGTTATTGCTAGGAGCAGAGCTGTTTTCCAGGATAAGAATTTTATATCCGCTGTTGAAGCTGGCTCAAAAGGAGGCAGAGTGATTTTTTCCAAGACATATTTGAGGTCCCATGTGGGAATTGGTGCCCTCCTTGGAGGCCTGATGTTTTTGGCCCCTCTGAGGTACTGCCTTATTAAAGGATGAGAAAAGATAGGTGGTTCCGTATTGTAATGGACTGAAATGGCACAGGCATGAATCTTAATTGATGAGAAAGAAAGGCCTTTGTCCAGCATCTCAGTTAGGTATTGTAAAATCTGAGGGATATTTGGTACATACGTGTCAATGCCTTGTTCCTGGTTCCAAGCAGAGAATCTCTTCCATTTTTCTGCATAAGATTTTCTGGTACTGGGCCTCCTGGCCTCGAATATAACATCCATAACAGCTTTAGAAAGAGGATTGTTCTGAATGGCTACAGTATCCGCCATGCTGCCAGATTTAAGGTCCTGAGTTGGCTGTGAAGGATCTGATTGTTTTGCTGGGTCAGCAAGTGAGAAGTTTGAGGCAATATCCATGCTGGACCTTGAGACAAGCTCTTTAGGATTGGGTACCAGTGCTGGCGTGGCCACTCTGGTGCAATCAGTATCAGTTTTGGCTTCTCTTGTCTGACCTTTAGGAGTACCCTGGGAAGGACAGGCAGTGGAGGAAAGGCATATACTGTTTGATTTTTCCATCTGAAGGATAGGGCGTCCACTCTCCATGCTTGCTTGTGATACATCCTTGTGCGAAATCTCTGTAATTGGCAGTTGTGAGGGGAGGCAAACAGATCTATGTCTGGGTGTCCCCATTTCCTTGTTATCATGCTGAAGACTTGTGGATCCAGTTTCCACTCGTGGGGATCCATGAGGTTTCTGCTTAGTTCGTCTGTCAGAGTATTTGTTTTTCCTGGCAGGAATTGTGCTTGCAGGTGAACTTGATAAGTCAATGCTGTGTCCCATAAGGACATTGCTTGTCTGCAGAGGGGATAGGAATGTGCTCCTTCCTGCTTGTTTATGTACCACATGACCATAATACTGTCTGTCTTTATCAGTAGCTGTCCTGGATGAAGTAGATCCTTGAAAGCTGTCAGGGCATTCTGAACAGCTAGCATCTCTTTTTGATTGATGTGAAGATGCATTTGGCTTGCAGGCCATGTGCCCTGAATACATTTTCCTGCCATATGGGCCCCCCAGGCATAATCTGATGCATCCGCTGTCAGTGTCCGTCTGGCTGTGGGTAAAGTGAATGGCAGACCCTTGCTCTGGTGACAGGCCTCTGCCCACTATCGAAACTCCTGTTGCAGGCAGGGAATGAGGGTAATTACTGTCTCCAGGCTGTGACAATGCTGAGTCCAAACACTTTTTAGATACCACTGTAGCTTCCTCATATGCAGTCTGGCATATGGAATTAGTAGAATTCAGGATGCCATGAAACCCAAGGCCTGCAGGATTTTCCTTGCAGATAACTAGGTTTTTGTTGCCAAATTTTTGAAGTAATAAGTCAGTTGCTTTTGTTTGTCTGGCGTGAGATAAGCCATCTGGGCAGTTGTATTTAAGCTTGCACCCAGGAATATTATCTCTTGAGAGGGTACTAGTTTTGATTTATTTTCGTTTTCTGTGTACCCTAGGCAAATTAGTAATCTTTTTACAAACGCCAGGTACTGTAGAAGAATGTCTTTGTTCTCTGCTTGAATAAGGCAGTCATCCAAGTAGGACTATATTTGAATTCCTCTTTGTCTGCAGAATGTAATTACTGGTGCCAGGCATATTGTGAAGACCCTGGGCGTAGTAGATAAGCCAAAGGGCAGTGCAGAGAATTGGTAGTGCATTGATCCAGCTATGAATCTGAGGTATCTTCTGCAAGATTGTCTGATTGGGACATGCAGGTATGCTTCTTTTAGGTCCAAAGTTACCAGACAAGCCTTCTTGCCCAGCATGGGCAGCAGCTGCTGTAGTCTCAACATCTTGAATTTTGGAACCTCCAGAAACGTGTTAACAATAGACCGGTCCAGTACTGGTCTCCAGGTTTTGTCCTTTCTGGGTACTAAGAAAAGTCTGGAATAAAATCCTTGCCCCTGCTCTTGTTATGGTACTAGCTGAATGGCCCTCATGACCATGAGGGCTGAAATTTGCTTTTGTGCCTCTGCCCACTGATTGTGTGGCAGGTCTGGCATACCTTTTGCCCTTGGTAGGGTGTGAAATGGAACCTGTAGCCTTGGGACACTATGTTCAAGACCCATTTGTCTTGGGTAACCTTTTGCCAATTTGATGAAAAAAGTGCTAGTTTTCCCCCTAAGGGGGCTGCCAAAAGGAAAGTGCTTGGATCTGGCAGAGGAAAGTCATTGTGACTGTTTCCTGTAAGGTTGTGATTTGGCTTCTCCGCTTTTGAAGGTAGGAGCACCCCATTGTTTAGGCCTGTATGAGCCTTGGGGCTGATATCTGCCTCTGGGATGTCTGTATCTGCCTCTTTGTGGTTTGTCTGACACTGGAAAGGACCAATTTTTAGAAGGCCAGTTCCTGCTAAACCTGGGTGGCTGTACCTGTAAGAAATCCTTAACTGTCTGCATGGATTTCGCTTTATCCTCCATTTTCTTCAACACCTCCTCTGCTTTAGCGCCAAAGTATCATGATGTAATGGGGCATCTAATAATTTTGCTTTAACATGATCAGGCAGACTTTGTTTCTTTAACCAAGCATGCCTTCTAATAACAGAACCTGTAACAGCGGCCCTGCAAGAGGCCTCTAGTGAATCATAACCACATTGCAAAGTACGCTTTCCCACTTGTTCAGCTGCATGCAATAAATTCTGCAATTCCTTGTTCTCTGAACATTCAGTATTTGTCAACATTTTCTGTTTAAGTAGTGACATTAAGTATTAATGATATTTAAGCATATGAAATTGACAATTCAAAGCCCTTACAGCCAAGGTAGCAGAAGTGTAAACTTTTTTCCCCCATCTGTCCAGTGCCCTAGAATCCCTATCAGAGGGGACAGGGTTTTTTGCAGTGGAAGCTTTGACCCCTTTGGGACCCTGAGATACAGTTTCTGGGTCAGCAGCGGGGTTCTTATATAGAAATTTATGACAATCTGGGACCCTGTATTATCTGTCTGGTTTAGCAGGTGCAGGGGGTAAAGAGTCAGGGGACAGGCCTTACTCTGAAAATACATCACCTACAATATCTAGAACAGGTGGAATAGCAAGGGGTCTGTGCTGTGGAAGTAAAGTCTCTGAGCCTTTTCTTAGATTCAGAGTAATCCTGGCTCTCCCAGTGGAAATGCTCCCTCATGGTATGCACGGTTTCCCCAAAAGAATAATCCTCAGGAGGAGAGGCTGAAGGAATGGATTCTTCAGCATCAGAGTCCTCATAGGGAGGCATAGAATAATCCTGTTCAGAAGAGGAATCAGAGGAAATAGAAACCTGCAGAAGAATCATATTCAGTCTCTTGCCTAGGCCTCTTATCAGAAGGGGGATGGGAACCCCTGATCAAAGTAATTAGGTCTTCGGCCATTTTAAGCATCTGTTTTTTAGGCATGGTAGTCTGAGTTGGAGAATGCTGTACTTGTTTCTTTGTCTTTAGAGCTGCTTTAGTCTTTGTCTATGAAGCTGAAGATGGTTTAACATATAACTGTGTAGGTCTGAAAACACCCTCAGAAGCCGATGCCTGCTCAGCGGCTCCAAACCCATCTGAGGGAATGATTTCCGAGTTTCCAATACCTTGAGTATCCAGAGGCCCAGTCGGCTCCATGTGGGAGTCGGAAGCGGCCTGTGGCTCTGAGGTAGCGGGCGACAGGGGCTACGAAAGCGCCTCACTGAGAACCAGCGACTGGCCTAATGAAGGCCTCGTCATCGGTTTTGGACCTCGGATGCCTATCCTTTTCCTTGTCCTTGCGTTTTTCGTAAACTCCGGTCGTCAGCTGTTCCGACGGCATTATATAACTAAACCTTCGGCCAAAGTAATGAAATGCGAAATCAAACCGACGCTTAATAGTGCATTGGTTAAATCTAGCACAAAACCGACAACTAGCAACATTGTGATCAGGGCCTAGGCAAGGAATACAGCAAGACTATATCTTTGATAGGTCTGTGTTGTGCCATTTGAAGGTATATATTTAGATGGACAGATTATCTGGAAAGTGCTTTACTACATCATAAAATATTTGTAGTTTAATGGCCCCCCCGCACTTCTGAATGCTGAAAATACTAAACATTAACAGATTTTGGGAAAGTGCAACAGTCTGCAATGTAAGGCAAATGGATGGTATTGGTGCCCACTAGCTTAGCATAACAACATTTGAATAAATTCCTAAAAAATAGTCTGGTAAGTAACTCGTCCTTCTGTGAACTGATAAATACAAACATCTTCAATTTCTATTGCACTTAAGGTCACCCATCTCTCTCAGTGGACTTTTTATTTATTTATTTCATTATGCTGTGAAGCAAATGTAATCAGAAAGTATGACACACATGGCAAGCATAGTGAATAAAGAAGCTGCCAGAAACGTGACAGACATTTTTGCAATGAAACTTTATGATGCACCATACTGTCTAACAATGTTACTTAAGTACAGCTGTGCAGTTCGATACACTGTGCAGGATCTGGGGTCTGTGCGTGTTGAGTCCCACAATACAGGTATAAAGAAAAAATTTTTTTTTTTTTACGTTCTACACAATTTCCTGTTAGGAGAACAGACTAACTTCTATTTGTACATGTAGTGTTTAGCATATAATGCATTTGAAACTAAGCAACAGCATGCAATTACCTAAACTTTTTTCCAGCAACCAGTAACTATTATAAAATTTACACTCTGCCCTTCATTAGGAAGCACAATGCCACACCAGAGTTCTGCTCTGCGCATCTGATACACACACACACACACATATATATATATATATATACACATATACATATACATGGGTCTACTGAAAAAGACTGAAAATCCACTTGTTCAAAAACGAGCAGTTACGCGAAAGTGCACTTAAGCGAAAGTGCACTTCAGTGAAGAACGGTTCAATGAACCATTAAGGTGCTGAAGCACACTGCAGTGGGGAAATGGAATGGAATTTATGTGTTTCCCCACTGTAGTGCGATCTCTGAGTTGGTATATTTAAGTAGGGGTGTGTGGGGGCACAGCCCCCCACATGGGGGTGCAGGGGGGCTTGCCCCTCCTGCAAAAACAATGTTTCTGTGTTCTTTATCGGTTCATTGAACCAATGTTCGTTGAAGTGCACTTTCGCGTAACCGCAGGTCTACTGTTTATATTCTAAGTGAGTTTTCGAATCTATACATTAGACCCATATATATATATATATATATATATATATATATATATATATATATATATATTTTTTTTTTTTTTTTGTTAAAAATCGGGTCACTCACTATAGTCGCACTTAACTGATTTGTCTTTTAGTGAACATTTGACTTTAATCACTGCACTCCATGCACTACATATACAACAACATAGAAAATATAAAAACATATAATACACACATATATATATATATATATATATATATATATATGTATATATATATATATATATATATATATATATATATATATATATACACACACACACACACACACACACACTTGATCTGCAACAAAAAATGATCACCAGCACAACCTGAACCACTTCCACATGCAGACTAGCTATAACCCATACTCCAAAATAATCTATTAGACGTAGGACACCTAGTGGAGAAATATATAAACTACAATTAAACTTTGAAATACTATGCTGCAACATAAAATATCAAGTTGGGGAAAAAATCCAATATAAACATATACAGTCACATGACTTCATAATCCGGCAACAAGACACCTAAGCCCAGTGAATCAAAACTCATTCACAACAGAAGAAGAAGAAAAAAAAAAAAGGAAAGGAAACCTGAAAATATGAGAAGGTACAGTTGTGTAAAATCTTACCATAACGGTAGATGTCCTTGACTTCACCAGTGCAGTATTCCTTACAAATGGGATTCCGTGCCATGAAGCCCACTGTCTGGCCAGTTTACCAAAGTCTACCATTACTTTAAGGTACGCTGAACATCACCTGCACACCCCCTACGTATGGTAGGGCATAAAGGTGATGTTCAGGCATACCACCCTCTGGACTGATTGCCCCAGTAGGAACAGCAGAATAAGGAAAATCAAGGAGAACCTGCACATCCAGGAAGGAAAAAAGACCAGGGGATGGAGGGAGGGAGTGAATACTGCAGAGGTGAAGGCAAGGACATCTACCATTATGGGGAGATTTTACACAACTGTACTATGTCCTTGAATTCACCGCTGCGGTATTCCTTACTAATGGGACAGTGCAAAAGCTCAAGAAGAAACTTGGGAGGAGGAAGCAGCAGAGCCCTCCAAGATGGCATAAAGAATGGGAGTGGCAAAACCAGCTCTGGCGATACCATCCAACTGGTAATGTTTGGTGAAGGTATGTACAGAAGTCTAGGTAGCAGCTTCAAGAATAAAATTCGCAGTCTAAGCCTTTGAAAGCACCAGAAGAAGCCACAGCTCTAGTGGAATGAACCTTTACAGAAGAAGGAAGGCTCTCACCATGAAAAGTGTAACAAAAGGAAATAGCCTTTAAAATCCAAGTGGAAATAGTTTGCTTGGTAACAGTCAAACCTAAAGACCTAGGATGAAAGGAAAGAAAACCTGGTCAGATTTTCTGACAGCTTTAGTTTTGTCCAAATAAAATCTGAGCTGTCTATGCTGTCTATGCACATCTAAGGTATGCATTACCCTCTTATGGCCAGATTGCGGAGAGGGGAGACTGATTAAGTGACAACTCATTAACCACCTTGGGCATGAAAAGATGATTAGCAAGCAAAGACACCCTGTCCTCATGAAATACCAAAAAAGGTGGACAAGCCATAAGGGCTTGCAACTCAGACACCTATCTGGCAGAAGTAAGAGCTAACAAAAGAACCGTCTTCCAAGAACAATCTTGCAAGGAAGCTAAAACAGCAGGCTCAAAAGGAGCCTGAGTCAGTTTTTCCATAACAAAATTAAGATCCCAGGGGGGAGGAGGAACAAGCTTCCTTGGAGGTCTAATATTAAGGACACCTTTAAGAAACTGCTTAGCCTCAAATCTAGAAGCCAACTGGGGAGTTAAAGGCAGACAAGCAGAAAGAGCTGATGAGTGGGCCTTAACGGAAGAATAGGCCAAACCAGCATTGAGCAACTCACACAAATAAGAGAGAACCAAAGGAACATCCAAAGAAAGTGGGTCCAGCTCATGGGAAAGACACTAAATAGAAAACCTCTAGCAATCAGACAATTAGGATTTCCTGGTAGTAGGTTTCTTGGCCTCCTGTAGGACCTACAGCACGTCCTCAGAAAAAAAAGGTGTCTATGAGGAATTAAAACCCTATCATCCACAGTGGAAGTTGAAGCCTGGACAGGTAGGGCTGGATGAGAGACCCCTTGTCTTTTGTGAGGAGATCCACCCTGTGAGGTAACTTGTGATGATTGCCCTTGGCTTGATGCACAAGTAGAAGGAATCAGTGCTGCCACGGCCAAAATAGAGTCACTAATAAGATTTTGGGAGCATCCTGTTGAATCTTGAACAGGACTCTTGGAGTGAGAGGAAGGTGAGGGGATGCATAAAGAAACATACCTTCCGAGAAAATGAGAGGGCATCCACCTTCCATACCAGAGGACCTGGGACTCTAGCACAAAACAGAGGAAGCTGTCTGTTCAGACGGGAGGCAAAGAGATCTACTTGAGGAGTACCCCACTGGTGAACAATGTCTAGAAACACATCTCTGTGAAGCATCCATTCATGGGATTGAGTGAAGGACCTGCTCAGATTGTCTGACACAACATTCTGATCTGAAGGAATGTAAACTGCCTGAAGAGTCACTTAACAATGGATAGCCAGATCCCATAGCAGAAGTGCCAGTCGAGATCTCGTACACCCCTGTTTGTTGATATACCACGACTATGGTATTGTCTGTGAATACCTTGAGAGGTGCTGTACAGAAGAGAGAATGAAAGGCCTGAAGAGACAGCATAAGAGCCCTCATCTCTTTGATGCTGATGTGCTCCTTCAGCTGACGAATCAACCACACTCCCTGAACCCTCAGGGAGGCAAACTTTGCTCCCCATCCCACATCTGAAGCATCCATGAACAGATCCTGAGAGGGAAGAGGAGGCTGAAAAGGGAGCCCTGGACTCAGACAACTACTGAATCCACAACAGAAGTTCTTTCTTGAGACAAGGGAGAAGAGGAACAGGAAAGTCTAGAGAATGCACATGCTGAAGCCACACCGACTTCAGAAACCACTGGAACGTCCTCATGTGGAGTTTGGCCAGAGGGAGCATCAGAGTGATGGAAGCCATAAGCCACAGGGCTCTCAGAAACTCCCTGGCTGTAATGGATGCAAGGGGGAGAAGAGTTTGAAAGAAAGAAATGAGAGTTAATGCCTGTGGAGGAGGCAGGAAAGCCAGCATTGGCACCGTTTGGATCCTGCAACCCAGAAAAACATGATCCTGAGAACGAGTCAGGGAAGACTTTTTGAAGTTTATTGTGAACCCCTGGCTCTGAAAATGCTAGGAAGCAACAGAGAAATGCAAAAAATTCTCCCGAAGAGGGGATGGATCAGAATATGGAGATAAGCATCCTTGAGGTCCAGAGACACCAGAAAGGCCTGAGGGAGCAAGACAGGAAAAAGGGACTGAAGGGACAACATCCGAAAGGAAGGCACCTTCAGAAAAGTATTTAGATGGCAGAGGTCTAGAATAGGTGTCCAAGTACCTTGTTTTCTGGGCACTAGAAACAATCTTGAATAAAACCCTTCCCCCCTTTGGGACACAGGTATCTCTTGAATAGTACCCTGAGACAAGAGGTCTCGGAAAACCTCTGGGGAAAAAAAGGAAGTTGTTCCCGAGGAGGCTGAGGAATGCCCATAAAAAGAGGGCAGGAAATCCAGACCATGAAGTATCCTTGCCAAATGACTGACAGAACCCAAGAATCCTGAGTGATTCAGAGCCAAACAGGAAGAGAAAGAAAAAGGCGAAGAGAAAGAGGAATGTGGCTGGGAATGGGTGGATAGTCAGACAGCATCTGGTTTGTCTTTCCTGAAGGCTTTCTGAAAGGTTTAAAAATCCCTGCAGTCTGAGTGGCCTTAGCAGGAGGAGTCTGTTTATTACCCTTTGTACCTTTAGAAGGAGGGCGAGATTGCCTACGAACAAAGGCTGGCTTAGAAGGGTAATTCCGCTGAAATGTAGGTACATGAGAAACAAAGACATGCTTAGCTCCTGTAAGGCCTTCCCCTTGTGCTGAAGGGACTTAAATAAACCAGCAGCCACTTCAAACAAAAGCATATTATCCAGAGAAGCATCCATCAACTTAACCTCAATATCATCGGGCAAAGATTGAAGCCAAAGCCATGAAAATCTCCTCAGAAATGAACCAGAAGCAGCAGTCGTAGAAGAGGCATCTGCTGCATCATAACTACATTTGATAGAATGACGAACTACCTGACAGGAAGTCCCAAGCAAGGAAAGAGCAGAAAATTTACTCTCAGAGTCTGGAAGATCAGAAAGAATCTGACAAGCCAGAGAAAGAACAGCCAAGACATACCTAGAGATATGGGTCTGATAATTAATAGCCCTAAAAGATAGGGTAGCCGAAGTATAATCCTGCTTACCTAGATTATCCATGGTTCTACTGTCCTTGTCAGAAGGCAGTAACTTGAACGAAGTAAGCAATTGAGATGGCTTATCAGAGGCTACAGACACCACAGAGGGGGCAGCATCAGGACATTTAAACAAAAAGGAATAATCCCCAGGCACCCTATAAAATTCAGACTTCTTGGGAGCAGGGGTAGGGGCAGAGAATCTGGCACTTTAGAGGCATTGGAAAAAAAAATCCGATAATGCAGGCAAGACAGAAGGAACGGCCGCAGGATTAGGAGATTCCATCTGCAGTAACTCATAGTACCTCTTCTGGATATTCGAAACCTAGGCACAATCCCACTTAAAAAATTCCATCATCCTAGAGATTGTGTCCCCAAAGGAATTTTCCTCAGAAGGATTATCTAGAGTATGAGAATCCTCCTCCTCAGACCAGCAGTCTAAAGGAGAAGGAATCTGGGTAAAATAAGCAAGGGAGTCATCATCAGAATCTACCTCAGAAGAATGCAATTCTCTGGGACTTTTAGGGGAAGAAGACGACCAAGAAGGAGCAGGAACTGAAATTCCTTGAAGAGGCCTCAACGACAGTAAAGCATTAAATAACCCCCGAGTAAAGACCTGTCACACACTTTGTGGATCCCTAGGAGCAGAAGAAACATGATTAGTTTTCTGTTTCTTTTTTAAGGGGACATCCATCTTGGAAACCTCAGAAGGTCCAGACTCGGGATGGCATTCCACAGCTGCAGTAGGAACCTCTTCCCTAAAGAGAAACTGCAGAACCCCCTCTAGACTCCTCGGAAACATTCAACCGTGGTTCCCTCTAAACTCCCGAAACGGACTCCTGCAAAGCCTTATAGGATGTGCTGCCAACCAGATACTCACTGACCTCCAACCCAGACGCAGTAGAAGAATCTGACAAAACAACCGGGCAAGCCTCTGGGTTCATAATAACCTCAGGAGAAACTCCCGGCAGAGGCTGGACAGCGGAAAATTCCGATCTTACCTTATGCACCCTTCTTCCCTGACGGCTGACCCTCAGGGCAGGAAGTTCCATCCATAGTATCTGCAGCAAGAAGCTTAAGACGCTGGTTCTCAAGATACAAGGAAAGGGAAGAAAGCCTATTACAAAGAGTTTTGGGAACAAATGCCTGACAAATTGAACAAGACGTATAGTCGTGAGAAACACCTAGGCAAAAAAGACCCTTATCGTGGTGGTCTTTATGGGGAATCAGTCTCCCACACTGGCACTTACCCTTCCTGAATGACATTAACCCCAAACAGCACAAAACAAACAGAAAAAGTAACCAAAAACCCAACTGGGTACTTATCTGCAACTGTGAGGACTCCAGTAAACAGAAGTAAGCACAAGAATGCCAACAAACAGAAAAACAGTAAAAATAAATAAATAAAAACAGACGGAGATAACAGACCAACAGTTAAAACAGCATTCGGACTGGCAGAAAAGAAGTTCTGAGGATGGTAAGCCTGAACGTCACCTTTATGCCCTACCCTACACAGGGAGTGTGCAGGTGACGTTTGGTGTACCTTAAAGCAAAGGTAGACTTTAGTAAACTGGCCGGACGGTGGGTTTCACTGCAGGGAATCACATTTGTAAGGAATACTGCAACAGTGAATGTAAGGACATCAAACTGTTCAATTCTTTCAATATATCTTCATTTCAACCAACAGAAACCAGTGACTTACAAACTACTTGAAGACATCGTTAAAAAAGGGAAAAAATAAAGTACATCATATAAACAGAAGACCCTGACTTTGAATAAGACCAACCTCCACCAACTTCTACAACTCAAACAGCTCCACAACTAACAATACAGAAACAAAACAAAAACAAGTAAAAGAGAAAAACAAACCCAAGAAGGCAGCAGCCAGACAATGTCAACAAAAAAACAAAACAAAGAAACAGGAATAACAAAATCCACCTGCGTCCCCGGAGTCAGGCCACATAATATCTCTGAGTGGTCTGTTATTTCTCTAACAATACCAACCCTGTTGGGCATTACTGCTTGCTTAAATATCCAACTGCTATGCATGACAGTCTTGCTTGCAAATTAACCCATTCAGTCCCGACCAGCAGGAGGTTAATTAACATCTCTTTACTTCCTCTGAAATCTTTGAAGCAAAGAAACCACTTATGTCTTGTCAGGTTTACTCCCAAATACACTGTTCAGGACACATTTCATATGATTTGCAATAACTCAAAAGTTATGCAAGTTACAAAAAATATAAAATACTAGTTCTTTGCAACATGATGGACTATTCACTGGTGTCAGTGTCAAAAATCTGCTGAATTTACACTGCAACCTTAAGACAGAAAAATAGTATTTTATTTGCACATGCACTAGTATGATTATTGAACAAATGGTTCTGTTTCTGTGCACGTGCAACACAGACCAAGGTATCATTGGAAGAAGTGATCATATGTTCAACAGTTTTCCAATGATGAGTAACAAGACTGGGCATCACAGTGCCGTTCTGTGATAACATACCATAGATGCCAGTTATGCACACCATATATTCACATTTTAAAACAGAAATATTAACCCACAAAATTGTTTGCATTAGATTACAAGTATCAATGGTAAAATTATGTGCCTTAAACAAATGCCATTTGTCTCTGGATGTATTCATATTATTTATTTGCTTTTTTAATTAACAGAAACCATTTCCATTCCAACTTCACACTGAATTTACAACTGTTTTTAAATTCACATGCATAGTGTGCACAATATGTAATCCAAAGGCATTCATCACATACCCTGGTCTTCTATTTTTATCTAACTAATAAAGTAGGTATACCCAAAAACTTGAGCTTACATAAAGTTAATTTATTATTTAAACAAAATCAAAGATGCTGGACTAAAACGAAAGGCACCACAGGAAACTCCGAGACAGTATTAGAACTAGACTCCTTTATTGAATAATAAACGCCACAGCAAAGAAAAAGAAACCAGTGTTTTTGTCCGAGTATCCCCAGACTTCTTCACATAAGACAAATGATTAAACACTGTAAAACCACTTTATGTACCCTTAGTTAATTGATTAATTGAAGAAATAATTGTAATTTAAAGGCATAGTGCAACCAGTCAATAAAAAATATAATAAATACATTTTAGAAATTCTAAATAGTTGTATATAAACAATGCACTTAGATAAACTCATGATTACGTAAGGTATAATTATATATCATATAAATATAAAAATTAAATGTATAAAAATATGTATTTAAACATTCATATTTGTATAAAGATTTGTACTATGTAGAAAAAAACATTTAAAAATACTATTACATGGGTAAATCAAAGTTTGGCTGACCTGAGTTTTAACAAGGGAACTAAGGAAATATTGTCGTTCAAACACGGAGGTTTGTTAGTTTCAAGTACAATTTGCCAAAATGTTTCTCTTGCCAGGGTCCACCCTTCAAAGCTTTAGGAACAGTTTCAATCACAAAAAAGGAAAAGTTAGCTTTAGAATATGTTAATGTATGCCTAAACAGTGCATTACTGTTATTTCTTTTATTAATATCATTAATATGTTCATATATCCTTCGTTTTAATTGTCTTTCCGTTTTACCAACATAGAAGCCTTCACAGGCACCACAGGTAACTAAATAAACAAGACTCTGGGAATTACAGTTGGAGTGAGTATATGCTTTATGTAATTTCTGCCTAGCAGTAACCAAAACGTGTTCCTTTTGTGCAATGTAGACACACTGTGTACATGACCAACATTTTAAAGTACCTTTCCTTTTGTTTGAATAAACATTAAAATTATTGGCGTGTTCCAGTAAACTTTTAATAGTGTGTCCTTTCCTAAAGATAACTCCAAGAGATTTATCCTTCAAGTTGGGAAGATCAGGGAATTCTGAAAACTTATTCCATTCTTTTTCAACTATGTTTTTAATCTGGTATGCATTAGCACTAAAGTTAGTGACAAATGCTTTACCATAGCCTACATCCTTCTGTACAGGTATATCCTTCTTGTTGTTAAAACTGTCACCAGTACCCAAAACTGGACTGTATTTATCATTCCTGCCTTGGGTAACTTCCTTTCTGATGTTAGAAATAAGCTCAGTAGGATAACCTCGCTCCAGAAACATACTTTCCAACTTAATACATTAATTTTTATAATTCACATCTAGGGATGTCATCCGACTTATACGCACATACTGTCCCTTAACAATCGCTTTTTTTCTGTAAAAAAATGGGTGCGAACCAGTAAAACTAAAACAGGTGTTGGAAAAAGTAGGTTTTCTGTACACGGTGGACCTAAAACCCTGTTCAGTTTTATGAAGGGAAACATCTAAAAAATTTACATTTTCTACAGCAACTTGGTACATAAACTTAAAAAATGAAGTAGTTTGGTTCAAGTACAGGATGAATGCATCCAACTGTACAAAACTTCCCCACCCAAAAAATACAAACATCGTCAAGGTACTGGACATATAGGGTCCAAAACTTTGAATAAATGCTAGCATGTACATATTTTTGTTCCCAAACTGATAAAATAATATCTGTGTATGTCAGGGAACAACTAGCCCCCATTAGCCACCCATGTTTCTTGGCGAATAAGCTCGCCCTCAAAAAACAAAGTTGTTCCTAAGTATGAACTCTGCTAATTCTAAACACAACAATATATCACATTCTGTAACCTCTTGTTTGATTCTGAGGGCTTCTTCTAACCAAGTTAACCCTATATTATGGGGAATAACAGAAAATAAATTCACCACATCTACTGTGACAAATGTTTTTCCACATAGCACAAACTTTATATATGAATGTTTAAATACATATTTTTATATATTTCATTTTTATATTTATATGATATATAATTATATCTTAAGTAATCATGAGTTTAAGTGCATTTTTTTATATATAGCTATTTAGAATTTTTAAAATGCATTTATTATGCTTTTTATTGACTGGTTGCACTATGCCTTTAAATTACAATTATTTCTTCAGTTAATCAATTAACTAATGGTATATAAAGTGGTTTTACAGTGTTAAATCATTTGCCTTATCTGAAGAGGTCTGGGGGATATTTGGACAAAAACACTGGTTTCTTTTTCTTTGCTGTGGTGTTTATTATTCAATAAAGGATTCTGAGTCTAATACTATCCAGGAGTTTCCTGTGGTACCTTTCGTTTTAGTCCAGCATCTTTGGTTTTGTGTGATTTTACTGGACTTTGCTCCATTTTTTTTTGGTAATTTATTATTTATCTACTTTATCTACAGAGTTGGTAAAACAAACTCAGGCAAATTAATCCTCGGTTTAACATCTCAACTGAGGGCCAGTGCACTCAGCAGTGGAGAACCTCGTAATACTCCACTGTATTGCCACCAACTGAAAAATGAATCCAATCACATATCACATGAGATGGGAATGGAACCCAAAGTCTTCCAATATTCCTATACCAAAGGTGAGTGCTTTACCTGTAGAGTCACTGATACACTACACACCATGTTTTAATGTCAGTTTATTTTTTTACTGACACCACTGCCTGGATATGGCCACCAACATGACAGTATCACACCCTATTTTTGCATTAATGTAAATATGGAAAACTGTTAATATTTCCATAATTTTGCAAACACTTTAGCACTGCATTCAGTAATGCTGCCACTAGACAGACCTACCAAACCAGGCCTGTTTGGAGAGGACATTTTGCATGCTAATGAATAACCTATCATTCATGATGATAATAGTCCATATGATCGAACGTTTGCAATTTCAAACATGTTTAACACTGGCAGAAGTGATTGAAAGTAGTTTGACTGCTAAAGCCAGTGTTAAGTCCGTCCAAAGTTGTGTAGAGAGAGGATCAGGGAATTTACCCTTTTCCCCACTACAGAGCGATCTCGGAGTTTGTATATTTAATCATCAAGAGGTGAAAGGTGCAGGATTGCAAAAAAAAAATCATTTGGGATTGATTGTTAGCAGTTCAACGTTTGTGTGCTTCAATGTTTCGAAATACACCCTTCGTGACATATTAATCTTCTTATTAGAATAATGTTAATACTACTAACTTATATCCCATACCAGCAGCTATATTTTTGGATGTGCAAATCGTACATTACTTTTATACTATCAGTTGTGTGAACACCCACTACCTAAATAGTCCCCACCCAAAAAAGAACAGTGTCATACTACATTTTGTAGTAATGAAAATTAAGTAATTTCGTATTTTCACTCTCTTCTGTAAAAACTGTTCAATTACTCAAGCCCTCTACATCTAACTGTCACACTTTTACTCTGTGCACGTAACTAATCATGTAAGCATCCACATGCCATTTCACTTCTTAATGTCAAGGTTACATACAATACTGCTTTCAAATTTGCAATTACTGCAGACACCAAATAATGCTGTATATGTGTCACTTTGTGTGCATATTATCCACCAGTTTTTGTATTATTACTACCATCTCAATGGTACGACTGCATACTTAGACTCTTGCTGCAAAGGTCATTAAAGCACATATTTAAAAATATGGAATTTTCCACAAGGTTTCCCAAAATTTAGTATCTCAGGGACTGTGTACCTTATATGCATTGTTTCTTAGCACATATAGAGTAATTCACATTAGCTTGCACATGACACCTTGCTCCCTGATGTAATCCTCCTGGAATTTTGCAACATAAGAAGTCATCACAGTGGATTGCTCTTCTATGTAAAAATATAGTACAACACCACACAAGGCAGACTTTTCATTACAGAACTACAGAACTGATGAGGGAAACTATAGTTTCACAGCTCTGCACTTGCAGATAGGTTGCACTTACATATGGGATCAGAAAAGTGTAATTAGGCATATACTGTCACAGGGAATTAATGGTTACACATAAAACAAATGGGCAGGCTGCTGCCATCATTGTGAAATCCTCTGGAAACAGTTTATTTTTCTAAAAATTAACAGAAAAAAATGCTTTTTTATGAAGAACTTGCAAGTGGAGTCCAAATACAAGATCAGTGTGTCAGTACAAAACTTTGAAGTCGGATAAAAAAAACAAATGAAGAAAAGAAAAGGGTGGAAAATGGCTATAAAAAGCTGTTTTGTTCTTAAAAACTTCAGACTGTAACTGGAATTCAGTGGGGCACAGGAAACATGTCACACACTAAGGCACAAACATATGCTTTAACTAGGCAAGCAGCTACTTGTTAGGCTTTAGTAACTATTTAAAAACACTTAAGCATACCTGTCTCATGACTACAAGGAAGAG
Organism: Protopterus annectens; assembly: GCF_019279795.1. Lineage (NCBI taxonomy): Eukaryota > Metazoa > Chordata > Ceratodontiformes > Protopteridae > Protopterus > Protopterus annectens. The sequence continues at coordinate 371,544,644 of NC_056735.1, forward strand.
CCCTGTTACAAGTGTGTCTGTTTATGATAAATAGCAACTATGTTCACACAGGAATTGAGGAGCTAAATCTGACGGATAACTATAGCATGACAAACAGCAATAACCCAAAACATGCCTGCTCCACAGTTACTGACAGAACAGCCTGCTATCCATTTTATATAATAATTCGCACAGTTCTAGCTTAAGGGTGAGGCCCCCCCCCCCCCCCGGTATCTTGTTCAATTTGATCAATCACCCTAAACTTGAAACTGTGCTGGGGGTGTTGGTGCACATGCTTAGCCAGTGCATTCTCCAATTTTCACTTCCTGATGCTGTAAGTATGTTTGAAGACCCTGTCCTTGAATCTACGATCAGTTTTACCAATGGAGAAACAAGGGCAGAGGTTGCAGGTTGCTAAATAGACCACTCCCCTTTGTGGCACAATTAAATCTTTTATTTATGTAATATTTTCTCCCTCTAATGGAGAAGGCATTACCCACCCCCATAAATTTACATTGGGAGCAACTCTCGCATTTATACATGCCTGGAGCTCTCGCAACTGGGATCTTACCCTTCTCCAACAAACTTTTAAGGTACTGCCCTCTTCTATAGACAATTCTAGGTCTGAATTCAAGAATAGAAGTCAGATCTGTATCTGAACTAAGTAGAGTCCAATTTTTATACGACTCTACTTAGTTCAGATACATCTCTGACTTCTATTCTTGAATCCAGGCCTAGAACTGGGTAAGATCCCAGTTGCGAGAGCTCTTCCCTAATCCTCAAAATAAAGGGGTAAGGATCCTGCACTCCTTGGACATGCACAGACAGCTCAGATTCTACCTTGATAGGACTAAGCCCCCTCAGGAAATCTGACCAGTTACCATTCAGCTTTGCACCAGGGGCAGAGGGCAAGGCCATTTCAAAACAATTTCCAAATGGATAGCACACTGCATCCATTTCTGCTACAAGCACCATGGGAAGCCAACCCCTCAGGGGGGTCAGAACACATTCCACTAGGGTAACTTCTACCTCTACAGCATTCCTCACGGGAGTCCCTACCAGGGACATCCTGGAAGCTGCTACCTGGAGTTCTGTACACACCTTCACCAAGCATTACCAACTGCCTATCTTTTCCAAATCCAGGGCAGGTTTTGCAATAGCAGTCCTGCAAGGCATACTAGCCAGCCCCAACTCTTCTGGATTGCCTTAACCCTTCTTCAGCTTTGGGAATCTACCTAAGTGTGATGACTGCAACAGTGAAACACGAAGAACATAGTACAGTTGTGTATACTTACCATACACGTAGATGTTCGAAAGTATTCACTGTTGCAGTCCTGGTTTCAGTCCCTCCAGCCCCATTGTCTCTCTCTCTTTCTCTTCTCTCTATGCCTATTACTCACCCCTTCAGGGGTATTTGTATTGGTATTTACTTTTTACTGGTGGGGCTTTTCCCCCCATAACTTAGTTCCCTATTTGGGGGGGGCTCCTGAAATTTGGGGCAAGAAAAACTGATGTAATGGAGTCTGCTGCCTGTTTTTATACCCCTGATGACCTGACGTCAGTCCTGGAGCGACAGCAACTGATGCAGAAATACTAAGTCTCTGGTATTCAGGCCGACTGAGGGCTACCTGCAGGCAGATAACCCAAGTGTGATGACTGCAACAGTGAAACACGAAGAACATCATATAGGTTCATAGGTTGGTACTAGGCTATCTGCCCGAAGGCATATATTAGCTCAGCCATGTTGTGCGGTATTCACTGCCCCTTTAGTAGTTCCCTAGACCCTTGTACTAGCAGCTAGTACCCTTGGCCCCTATCTAGTAGTGCTGTTGGTGTGATCCCCGGTGTGAACTTTCTGTTACCCATCCACTCATCAAGGTTCCTCTTGAAGAGTGATAGTGAGGGGCTCTGTCTTATGTAGATCAGGACCCTGTTCCATAGTAAGGGAAGTCTCTGCGAAGGGAATCTATCCCTCCAGCATGTTCTATTCATTGCTGTGTTGAGGTTTATATCCCTAGAGCGTGTAGCTCAAGTAGATTTGGTTTTGCTACGATGAAGCATGTTCAACAATTCTGGGTTGGACATGGCTCTGTACGTTAGACAGAGATCGCCTCCGAGAAAGCGGTATGCAACAGAGAACAGCCTTAGCTTTTTCAATCGTGTTGCATAGGGCAACTGTTTGAGGCCAGTAATCCTCTTGGTTAGGTACCTCTGTGGTCTCTCCAGCTGCTGGAGATGTCTAGCCAGGTACATTCCAATTGGTGCATTGTACTCAATAATGGGTCTGATGAGGGAAGAGTAGAGGGGCATCATTACATCCTTACATCTTGATGCAAACCCTTTCGTGATCAGATGGGTCACATAGAAGGATTTTCTAACCACTTTGGAACCATGGTTATCAAAGGAAAGCTGACTATCTACTTGGGTCCCTAGATCGCTTATTTCTTCTTCAGGTTTCAGGGGATTACCTCCTATGTTGTAGTTTGCAGGTACTCTGTTTTTTTCTAAAGGGGATTACTACACATTTTTTTGCATTTAGCTTGAGACCATGGCTTTGACACCGTGCATCAGTCTCATTTAGACCCTTCTGGAGGATCTCCATGTTGGCCGGAGACTCTATTATAGCACCCAGTTTGCAGTCGTCCGCAAACTTAGTCAGCCACAGTACTTCCGTGCTTGCCTGTACTTCTGAGAAGTAGATGCCAAACAGGAGGGGCCCACTCGTTCTTTCTTCCCTATCACACCTCCAACATTTGAGGAAATATTCTATGGAGTCTGCTTGGGGTAAAAAAAATACCCATACAAAGACTTCCAAGTAAAAATTCTAAATCTTTGAGACTTTGTTGCATATTTGGGTGCCATACATATGTATTCCCATTGTTTTCTTGTGACTTGCTTATCCAATTTCTCTTCCCATTCTTTTATAACCTCCTCTGATTAGTTCCTATAGTTATCATGCAATATTTTATATGCCCTACTATATCCTTTTTTAAACAGCAACTTCTGTTCTAGATTCATCTAAAAACTCTAGCAGTGCAGGTGCTTCACTTAGGAGTCCCCCTGTCTCTTTCTCTTTGCCTATACTCTAATGACAATCCCAGATAGGGAAGGCAGTTTCGATACTGCAGTCTAAATGAGACTGTTGACCATAATGTACAAAATTATAAAACTCAAAAAAGTATATTTAGGAGACAACACAGTAAAGTGGTTCAAAAACTACTTCACTAAGCAGACTTCTTAGGTATGTTACCAATCAACATTCTGCTACAAGGCTCCTGAATACAAAAATTGCCCAAGGGGTCAGTGCTTAGCCCCTTCCTTTTCACATTGTTCAACCACCATCCTAACAAATGAGCTTCCTCCACTTGATGTTAAATTATTTCTCGATGAAAGCTTACTCCTCGAGGACAACAAATAACAAAATGTGTTACAAACCCACCTTCAAAAGAGCTTTTCAGATGTACATCAATGGTCACTGAACAATCTTCTTCTAACCCCCTCAAAAGAAAATATTATGCTATTTGCCTCATAGCATAAACTATCAACCATTCCCACAACTTTAATTATTGACAGGAAAGGTAACAGTAAACCTTACTTGTCACGCAATACAAATACCTAGGACTCAGCCTAGACTCCCCCTTATGACTTCCAAAACACAATGACAATGGCACTCAAAGTTTTATTCCAACTTAAACGGTTACATGCTATCACACGTCCTTTTCCCCATACTCAAAACAGCCATAGCAAAGAACCTATTCTCCCAAAAATAGAGTACTGCTTAACATTACTAATATTCCACACTCAGAAAATAATACACAATCACTTCAGGTAACAGAAAATAAAACATTTAGATCAGCTTTACTGACAAACTCCTGTACTTGTCACTGTAACCACATTAACAAATTAAACTGGTTTCTTGTCTGAGATAGTTCATCATTCCTGATAAACTCTTTTATTCAAAATTAATAAACTAAGATATTGTCCACCTGTGAGAAGAAAAGCACCAGTGAAATAATATATTTATTCCTTAAGAGAAAACCTTGCCTGGCTGCACTTCAAAACTCTTAAATAGGTGAAAAAGGGTTCTCCAGATCTGGCCCTGCTGCTTGGTATCTACTAACAGAAATCAGGTCCTTGGAAACACTTACTGAATTCATAAAGGCCCAACAAAAACACTTACAAGATACAGCCAAGTCAAGTGCAAAGTACAGTTGTGTTCACTTACCATAAATGCAGATGTTCGAGTATATTCACTGTTGCAGTTCCTGACTTCTGGATTTCCTGCTGTGGATGCTCTTGGCTGGCCTGACTACCAGAATAAAAATATCCCTCCTCCTAAGGCTGGCAGACGCCCCACCCTGAAATCTGTACGCGTGGCTATAAAGGGAGTGAGCCAATGCTATGACATCAGTTTTTTCTTGCCCCTTAGAAGGTAAAAGCCCCAGGATGAAGCATAAGTAAGGGATAAAGGTAGAAAAAGGGTCCTGCTGGGTAAGCACCCAGGGGGTCCTCTGTTTAGTACAGAAAACACAAGCAGACTATTAGTGTAGGCAAAAAGGGAGGAGGGGGGAGGGAAAGAAGACTGACAGCGAATACACTCGAACATCCACTTTTATGGTGAGTGTACACAACTGTACTATGTTCTTCGTGTTTCACTATGGCAGTCATCACCTGTGGGAGGATTCCCAAGGCTGAAATGAGGGTGGCAGGAAATTTATGGAGAAGAGAGGATGCCCTGCAAGCAGTGGAAAATGCCACTCTAGAGTTGGAGAAGGCTGACACGTGATAATGTTTGGTAATGGTATGCAAAGATGACCAGGTAGCCGTTTCCAAAATGTCTTTGGTAGGTACTCCTTTCACCAAGTACGTCTTTGCAACAACAACAAACTGAAGAACCAAACCAGCAAATGGAACAAGCAGGCACAATGTAGAAATACACCACTTTAAAAGTTCAAAAACCACACGTTAAACAATATTATATTGATTCCATAGAATATTGTTTAACGTGTGGTTTTTGAACTATTAAAGTGGTTTATTTCTACATCGTGCCTGCTTGTTCCATTTGCTGGTTTGCTTCTTCAGGTACTCCTTTCAGGAAGGCAGCAGAAAAGTGGCCCTAGTAGAGGAGACCTTACAGTTTCAGGAGGCATTTTGCCATGATGGCTGTAACAAAAGGAAATACAGTGGGAGATCCCCTTGGAGGTATCTGTTTGGAGACTAGTTTCCCTTCAGAGCCAATGGCAAAGGACACAAAGAGATGGGTCTGATTTCCTGTAAGATTTACTTCTGTCAAGCTAGTAGCAAAGCTGTCTGTGCACATCGAAGGAGTGAAGGATTCCTTAACTCTTGTTCTGAGGCTTGGGGAAGAAGGTGGACAAGTGTATGGCTTGATTCAAGATGCATCTGTGTTACCTTGGGCATAAAGGAAGGATTAGACCTGAGTGACACTCTGTCTGGGTGGAATACAATAAATGGTTCTACTGCCATGAGAGCCTGCAGTTCAGAGACCCGTCTAGCTGAAGTGATGGCCAGTAAAAGCACCGGCTTCCAGGTTAAGAATTTTACATCAGCAGAAGTTGCCGGTTCAAAGGGGGTTAGCATCAATTTTTCTAGAATAAAATTGAGGTCTCGTGGAGGTCTGACGTGGGCCATTCCCCTAAGGAATTTTTTCATCAGAGGGTGGGAAAAGATAGGAGGAAGAATAGGGATGTGGGCTGAAATGGCAGAGGCATGAATTTTGAAAGAAGAAAAGGACAGGCTTTTGTCCACCCGGGTAGCCAGGTAATCTAAAATGGCAGAGATATTGTCTGTTTTAGGACTGAGACCTTGCTGCTGACACCAAATGAAGAATCTTTTCCATTTGGTTGAATGCGATTTCCTAGTACTAGGCCTTCTAGCCTCCGAGAATGTCCTGAACTTGTCTGCTTAGGGTGCGCTCAAAGCAGTAGTTTGTGGAATTATGCAGGCTGAGAGTTTGAGAGTCTGTAGGTTGGGATGCACCAACCTCCCCTTGTCCCGAGTCAGAAGTTCCAATCTATGAAGTAACTGCCACAGTTTTTCATTGGTTAAACTCAGTAGCAGAGGATACCAGTGCTGCCTGGGCCAGTCTGGGGCTATTAGGATGACCCTTGGGCCCTCTTCTCTGATTTTAGGATGACACTTGGAAGAGGAGGCAGGGGAGGAAATGCATAAAGGAACAGGTAACTCCAATGGAAGGAGAAAGCATCTGTCTTCCATGCTGTGGGTAATTTACTCCTGGAACATAATCTTTTCGGTTGAGCACTTTCTTTAGTGGCAAACAGGTCTATCTCTGGGGATCCCCATTTCTGTTCTATGCTAAGAAATGTTTCCTGATGCAGATGTCACTCATGGGGGATCCATCAGGTTTCTGTTGAGATGATCTGCTAGAGTTTTTTGAGTCCCTGGGAGATACTGTGCCATCAGGTGCAACCCCAGAGAGTGAGCCATCTCCCAGACCTGCACCACTAGTTGACAAAGAGGGTAAGAGTGGGATGCCCCTTGTTTGTTTATGTACCACATTACTGTGGTGGTGTCTGTTTTGACAAGTAGGGCCCCTGGTTTCCACTGATCTTTAAAAGCCACTAGGCCTTTTTGCACTGCCATCAGTTCTTTCCAGTTTACGTGCTTCTGGCTGAACTGATCTTCCCATCTGCCTTGGGATTGAAGTTGCTGTAAATGAGCGCCCCAGGCTGCCTCTGTAGCATCTGTGGTTAACGTTTGGCCCTGAGGGATGAACCTGAATGGGAGATCCTGGTTCTGGGTGCATGCTTGTGTCCACCAAGCAAATTCCTCCTTGAGGCAAGTGATCAATGGAACTTGTCATCAGGGAATGTGAGTGCTGGCAACACAGATTCTTGAAGTACCACTGGAGATTCCTCATGTGTAGTCTGGCCAGAGGGATCATGAGGATACAAGATGCCATGCAGCCTAATGCTATGAGAACTTTCCTGGCTGAGTGGCACTGTCTCTGTATAATGTGTTGGAAATACAGAGTCAAGTATAAGACCTTTTCTGGAGAGAGGAAGGCCTTTTGAAAGGTGGAATCCAGAAGAGCCCCCAGGAAACCTATCCTGGTAGATGGGTCCGTGTTGGGTTTGCAAAGGTTTATGGTGAACCCCAAAGAAGTGAGGAGGCTCTGAGTAAATGCCAGATCCTTGAGGAGCTTTGACTGACCCGTGGCTTGAATGAGGCAGTTGTCCCGGCATGGGTAAACTTGGATCCCTCTTGTTCTGCAGAAGGTGGTCACAGTGGCTGAACACTTTGTGAAGATCTTGGGAGCAGTAGACAAGCCAAAGGACAGTGTAGAGAATTGAAAATGATTAGTGCCCGCCCTGCAGCGAAGAAAACTTCTGCAAGATTCCACTATATGAATGTGCAAGTAAGCATCTTTTAGGTATAAGGTGAGCATTAAGGCTTTGAGGCTATCATGGGAAGAAGTTTTTGAAGAGTCAATATTTTGAACTTTGGTACCAGTAGGGATTGACTGAGGGTGGACAGGTCTAGGATAGGGTGCCAACAGCCTTCCTTTCTGGGGAACCAGGAATAGCCTGGAATAGAACTCTTTCCTTATTTGATGATCTAGTACTGGTTCCACTGAGCCCTGTGAGCACAGGTTGTGAATCTGAGAAAGGGCCTCCACTCTTTGATGTTGTGGAACATCTGAGTAACCTGAGTATCTTAATGACTCTTTGAAGTGAGCTTGTAACCGTCTGAAATAACCTTCAGAACCCACCTGTCTTAAGTAAAGAAGGACCAGTTTTCTTTCATAGGTTCATAGTTGTTTACTAGGCTAATGACCACTAGGGCCTTTTTAAGCCTAGCCATGCATCCCAAATCTCTGACAAGCTCTGATACCCTTGATAAGTGTAAGCATGGGTTTGGAAAATGAACCATTTACAGGTTACCTGTTTGCATGAGAGACATAGGTGCCAAACCAGGGATGAATTTCTGGTTTCCCATCCAATTGCTCAAGTTGCACTTGAATTGGGTTAGGGAGGAACTCTGTTTCACATGGATGGGGAGCTCGTTCCACAGACATGGTAGTCAATGGGATACATACCCATCTCTCCAGCTGGACCTATTTATATAACAGGCAAAGTTTAAGTCTTTAGAACAGGTAATTCTGGTGCTGTTTGCTTTGTGGATATGCAGGAGGTCCATCCGAGTGGGTTCTGACAATGCCATGTGTGCCAGGCATAGATCTCCCCTCAAGAGCCTGTAGGAGACAGAATACAAGGATAGGGCCATGAGGTGGTCTGCATAGGACATTTTACTTGTGCCCTGTATTCTTTTAGTGAGGAACCTATGTGGACTTTCCAATTGTTGGATGTGCCTAGTTAGGTACACACCAAAGGGCACAATGTACTCAACGATGAATGCCGAATACAGTGGAACAATGACTTCAGTGGACTTAGATGCCATAACTTTGTTTATAAGTTGTGCAATATAGAATGATATCCTCACCACTGTAGACACACGACGGTCAAAGGCTAGATTACGATGTGTGTGTGTCCCTAAGTCCCTGACTACTGGGTCAACTCTAAGGGATGTGTTGTCAATATGATAGCTACCAGGGATGGATGACTTCCCAAAGGATACTATTATGCATTTCTTGGCATTTAGTTTTAGTCCATGGCTCTGACACCAGTTGTTTGTCTGTGTCAGCCCCTGCTGGAGAACATTTGTGTCAGTGAGATTCAATGACAGCTCCGAATTTGCAATCATCTGCAAATTTAGTCAGCCAGAGACCACTGACATTGGTCTTGACTTCTGACAAGTAAATGCCAAAAAGGAACAGTCCAAGGACTGATCCCTGAGGGACTCCACTAGTGAATGGCCTCTCTGTAGAGGTGGACTCCCCAATTCTAACTTCCTGAGTCCTGTCTGTGAGCCAGTTGGCTATCCACAGAGTGACATATGGGGTTTGTACCTAACGTCTTGAGTTTGTCAACAATGCCCAAGTGGGGTATTGTATCAAATGCCTTGGCCAGGTCAAGGTAGGCAGTGTGAACAATACTGCCCTCATCCACTGCTTTGGTGATCTTCTCAAAGAAGTCCACCAGGTTGAGTAGACATGATCTGCCCTTGATGAAACCAAACTGGGTTGGGTCGAGTGTCTGTAGGTTTACTATAGCTCTACTGATCATCTACATGATAATTCTTTCCAAGGCTTTACATACAAGACTAATGAGATTTATGAGTCTGTAGTTTCCAGGGTCTGTAGATGGCCCACCTTTGTGCAGAGGGATGACTGTTGCCTTTTTCCATTAATGAGGCACAAAACCTGTTTGGAGTATACAGTTAAAGAGTAATTCCAGAGGTCCTGATAGGTCATGTTTCATGCTATTTAGAGGGCTTCCTGGGATACTGTCTGGGTCCATTCATGCAGTGTTCTTGGTCTTAGAGAGAGCATTAAGGACCTGTTCCCTAGTGATAGTATGGGGAGTTATACTTGATGATATTTCCTTTGAACAGGGATAGCCTTCCTCACATCTTTTCTGGTTTAATGTGGAGCGGGGTCACTGCTGCTCTCTGCCAGGGCCCTGTGGCCTAGAAGTCCCCTACCTGGCAGTTCCTCAGGACCACTGCATGGGCCTTTCTCATTGTTGCTGTCTGACGCCTTTCCCTCCGCAATTTCCTCTGTCTGCCTTTTGACTGAGAGAGAAAAGACCAGTGTTTAGTGGGAAAATTCTTACTAAACCTAGGAGGCTGAACATGGAGGAAGTCCTTGACAGTGTGCATAGACATTGTTTTATCTTCCATCTTTTTTAGTCCAGCCCCAGCCTTTGACCCACATCCAGGGGTGCATCTAGAAGTTTGGATTTGACATGGGCTGGTAGGGTCTGTTCCCTAAGCCAAGCATGCCTTCTAATGACAGAGCCAGATACAGCAGCTTGGCTGGAGCCTCCATAGCATCACAGCCACAGTGTAAAGAGCACCTAGCCACCTGGGAGCTGGAATGGCAAAGATCCAACAATTTCTTTGAAATGTTCTTGTCCTCTGGGGAGGAACTCTTTTGTTTCATTTTATCTAAACTACTTTGTTGGTATTTTATCATAAGAAACTACAAGTTAAGGGCCCTCATGGCTAGGGTTGAAGTAGTATAGACTTTTTTTTTTTTTTTTACCAAACCTATCAGGGGCTTTGCTTTCCTTGTCAGTAGGTAAAGGGTTATTTAAATTGCTTACTTTTGCTCCATTAGGACCTGGAGTGACAACCACTGGGTCAGCAGAGAGGATTATGAAGAGGTACTTATGCGAGTCCAGCACCCTGTAAAACCTGTCTAGAAGTACAGAATCTGGGTTCAGGGAAGAGTGAGTAAAAAACATCCACTACCACTTCCAACACAGGAGGAATAAACAAAGGTTTATGTTCTGGGAGGTCAAGGAACTCCCTAACCCTCTTTTTAGATTGTGGGTATTATTGTGCCTCCCATTGGAAATGTTCTCTCATGTCATGGAGAATTTCCCCAAAAGGGATCTCGTCAGGAGGTGAAGCTGGAGGCAGATTCTCATCAGAATCTGAATCTTCAAAGGAAGTAAGGAAGAGTCCCTCCTCAAAGATAGATTTCCCCTGGTCAGAATCCTCATCTGAATGTGGGGGTTCAGTTAAAACTAAAGGAGTGAGATCACTCTTCCTTTGCCCTGGGGAAGACACCAAAAGGGGATGCCTAGCTCTGACTAAGGAGATGAGGTTCTCAGCTAACCTGAGCAAGTCTTGCTGATAACCTGATGAGTGGGAGCCAGTAAGCCTAGGCAAAGGACCTATGGTAGATCCCTTCTTAGAAACTGCTTTAGCCTTGGACCTAGGTACATCCACCGTCCTGACGCCAGTCTCTTTGTAAGGCAGAATCGATGCAGGCTGACAGCCTAAAAGGAACGTTGCTGGCACAAGATCACTCATTGGAAGCTGAGGTCTGCTGAGCAACTCTGGATCCAACCGATGAACTGAAATCCAAGGCCTGTACAGAAGTTGAGGGACCTGACAGCATGTTGGACTCAATAAGGGTATAGACAGAAGCTTGCACCACCACCTCGGTCTCAGAAGAGGGCTGCAAAAGTACCTCGCCTTCCTCAGCGATAACAAGCCTTTGGGGACTGGCTGACCGTGAATGGTTGTCGTCCAAGACCCTAAGCTTGGGTCTTTTGTCCTGGTCTTTTCTACGATTAGGGAGCTCAACCTCGGGATGACCGCAGGATGCCCTCGAACGATGTGAGGAAAACTGCAGACTAAGATGCTTAGCTAAGATTTTGGCCCTATGCCTGATAGTCCTAGTACTGAAATGGGCGTAAAAACCACAACAAGATAAGGAAGTCTCAGTGTGGAATTTGCTTACCACAGCAAAAACAGTTGTTAACATTATCTGACATGAGTTAAAGCAAGAAAAAGAGTTCCCTAATGGGGTACTTAGCTACAGAAGACTTTTCTCTGGTGCGGACCGACAGATGCACTGAAAAATTGCTTTGGGCTTTAACGGCAAGAAAAGACTGATGTCATGGCATTGGCTGGCTCCCTTTATACCCAAGCATATTGACGTCAGGGTACAGCGTCCACCAGCCTTAGGAGGAGGGAAACTTCTACTCTGGTAGTTGGGCCAGCCAAGGTCTTCCAAAGCAGGAAATCCAAGAAGGCCGAACTGCAAAAGTGAAACATGAAGAACATATACTTCAAAGACAATGGCCATTTCATCCCAAACATGAAATTCTCCCTTTTTAATATAATGCTGTAAAGCAGACCTGAGGTTTGCAGCCCACTGTATATAATATGCACATAGCACACTGCCTCATTTTGTGTGCATCCTGTTTGACACTATAAAATTATATTATGTACGTACAGCATACATGAACTCAATACAAGCAAGACGTGTAAAAAAAATCGCTGTTCTGATCTTTCGAGATTGCAAGCTTTCGCTTACATAGGGTAGATTATTCATCGTTCGCTTTTTTAAGCGTTCGATGATATAATATAGACCAGAACTAGATGGACAATCAGGCAACTTGAAGCATTCCAAGGGAAATATTTTACTTGCAGTCAGAAACTGATAAAATATATGAAAACGTCATCAAGATGAGTGGGCCATTTATGGAATATATAATGATAAAAGGATAGAAATGGTAGACTCTACTCTCTTAAAACACTCCAATAACATTGTGGTGCTTCAGAAGTTTGACAAACAAAATACCATCTGATTAGCAGTGCTGGAAGTTACTCAGGAAGAAATACAGGAAAAATTTACCAACATTACAGAGGATATAGAAGAAAAAGATTGACTAGACTTCATAACCCAACAAATGTACCTTTGGACCGGGCTGCCAAAAAAAAAAAAAATCATGAACAGAGCCCACAGGACATTTCAACTCCCAAGGCATCACAACACTTTCTAAACCGATCATTGCTAAGATTCATACTTTTCAGTTAAAGGAACAAATTTTGAGTCTGTTATGGAAAATGGCAACACACAGCAAATTGAAAAGTTTTTTTTTTTTTTCTTGATAAAGATTATTTTTGCTGCAACCATGCTTAAAAGGAGTAGATTTGGCCAGTACCCAATTATCTGTAAAAGAAAAGTTTTACACTCTCATATCCTACTCTGCAAGTTTTTTCCTACTGGAGTCAAGAGCTTCCTTGATCCTAACATAACTCTAACTGAGATGAACATGAATGTTCAAACCACCCAATCAAACATCAATGAGTGGGGATCAAGAGACCAAATGTGGGGACGAGATGTGGCCAGTGTAAAACCTTTCCATCTATTTAAAAAGGAAAATGGAAGATAAAATAAAGGAAATTGAGAGTTTTACTAAATAAATAAAAAATAAAAGCTACATAAACAAGTTTCTACTATGCAAGCCTCTCAGTAGGTCATTAACTTAGAGAGACAGTAATGTATCCTGCAACATAAAAAAACTTTTTGCAGCATTTGGATGTTAAGCTGTTTAGCATGTTGTAAAAAGAATTGCATATTTTTGTTTTAACAGTATGTTGCTTACTAACAAAAATTTATGAATAGCTTGCATGCAAGACTGTTAAAAAGAGGAGGAGACTCAACTATCTCCAAGGTGAAAGGACATTATTGCCAGCTCTTAAAGCAGTAGTGGCAATACAGTATATGAAGAAAACCACACAAAGCAGAAAAAAAAGAAAAGTGTTTCTGAAGAGATTAAAAGTGTTTTATACCCTAACTGCACAAACTGCAGACACTCTAAAGCAAAAAGTATGGAAGTTTACTAAGATGAGCACTTTCGTCCAAATGTAAACACTGGACTTCATCACATAAAAAAAAATTTCCCCTTAAAACTAACATTTTATAGCCTGTTAAACACGGTTCATACTAGGCTATCTGCCCAAGGGCATTTACAAGCCTAGCCCAGAGTTTTGTGGCTTACGCCACCCCTTTAGTTTGAAGGATACTATGCCCATTATTTTGCTGTGCCTCTGTCAAGCAGTGACACTGAGGTAATCCCTGGGGTATATCTGCGATCTCCCATCCATTGGTCAAGATTTCTCTTGAACAAGGCCAGCGAGGTGCTCTGCCTCACATGTACTGGGATTTTGTTCCACAGCATAGGGAGTCTCTGGGTGATGAATCTGTCCCTCTAGCACATCCTATTAATAACCGTGTCAAGGTTTAAGTCTCCCGCCCTTGTAGTTCTGAGGGATCTAGATTTTTTGAGGTGAAGCATGTTCATCAATTCCGGGTTGGACATGGCCTTGTATGTCAGGCACAGGTCACCTCCGAGCAGACGGTAAGCGACTGAATAGAGCTGGAGTTCCTTCAGTCGGGCAGCATAAGACATATTTTTGAGACCCTTTATCCTTTTGGTGAGGAACTTTTGGGGCCTTTCCAGTTGCTGCAGGTGTCGGGTCAGATACATTCCGAATGGGGCATTGTACTCGATCATTGGTCTGATGAGTGATGAGTACAGGGGGACGATGACCTCCCTTGATCTAGATGTGAATCCCTTTGGGCAATGTAGGTGGTCTTCCTAACTACTTTGGCAACGTGAGTGTCAAACGAAAGGTTACTGTCAACCTGGGTCCCCAGATCCCTGATGACCTCTTCTGTGCTTAGTGGATTGCCACCTATATGGTAGCTAGGGGTAACCTTGTTTTTCCCGAAGGGAATGACTATGCATTTTTTGGCATTTAACTTTAGGCCATGGCTCTGGCACCAGTTATCCGTTTCTATGAGACCCTTCTGAAGGATATCTGTGTCAGATGTGTTCTCGACTATGGCGCCCAGTTTGCAGTCATCTGCAAACTTTGTCAGCCATAACCATCCTGTGTTTGCTTGTACTTCTGAAAAGTAGATGCCGAACAAGAGTGGGCCCAGGACTGAGCCCTGTGGGACACCACTTGTGACAGGCTTTGAGTCTGACATGGCGCCAGCAACTCTGACCCTGTGGGCTCTGTCACTTAGCCAGTTTGCAACCCATCTTGTGACGTATGGGTTTACATTTAAGCTGATGAGTTTTTCAATGATACCTGAGTGGGGTATTGTGTCGAAAGCCTTTGCCAGGTCGAGGTAGGCTGTGTGGACTGCCTTTCCCTCATCAATGGCCTTGGTGACTGTTTCTAAAAAGTCAACCAAGTTTAAAAGGCATGATCTGCCTTTGACAAAGCCAAACTGGGTTGGATCCAAAGTCTGCAAGTCCCCTATGTCTTTATTTATGAGTTCCATTATGATCCTCTCCACAGCTTTGCAGATCAGGCTTGTCAAGCTGATGGGACGGTAATTTCCAGGGTCGGTGGAGGCACCGCCTTTGTGAAGTGGGACCACAGTTGCCATACGCCACTCCTTGGGTATGTATCCTGAGGTGAGGCTAAGATTAAACAGCTGCCCTAACTGCGGGTTTAATTCCTCATTGAGTTCGTGGAGCACACAACCGGGGACACCATCTGGTCCCATGGATGCTGTGTTTTTCGCCTTGGAGAGAGCAGTTCTCACCTGAGCGTTAGAGATGTTTGGGGGGCTACAATCCTCTGGTATAGATATCTCTCCTTTTGGGGGGGAGGGGGGGGAGAAGTTTGCACTGAACCTATCGGACAGTATGTTGGCAATGTCTGTAGGTTCAGTAATTTTTACATCATTTTGAACTAATTCTGAGCATATCTGGGAGTTTCCTCCCAGGTTTCTAACATAGCTAAAGAAGGCCTTATGATTGTCTTTTGTGTCCTTAGCGACTTTTCTCTCAAAATTTGCCTTGGATGATTTTATGAGAGATCTTAGTTTTTTACTTATAATGATCAACGGTGTCTTCCCTTTTAAGGATTTTGCTCTATCTTGTAGTAGCTTCCTCCTTTTGTTGTAGAGCTTGTTTATGGCTGGGGTCCACCAGACTGGACACTTGCCTTTGGTACAAAGAGTCTTTGTTTTGTTTGGGATTGCCTGATCCATGCAGTCCTGTAGGTGCTGGTAGAAGGCATTTGTACGTGATTCAGCGGCTTGAGTAATGGTTTCCGCAGGCTCGGGGGCCTTAAAAGAGCCCACACTAGTCTTTAGAAGTGTGAAGTCGGCTTTTGAGAAGTTCTTCACTGTGGTCTTTTTTATCTCAGGTGGGGGTGGGATGTGGACTTCCAGTGAGATTAGTTTATGATCTGATCTCACCAATGAGGGGTATACTTCCGGTGTTGAACATTGTGACCCCATGTTCGTGATGATGAGATCTAGTATGTTTTCTCCTCTTGTAGGGATGGTGACTAGTTGTTCCATGGCATTTGAGTTTATGAACTCTAAGAACCTTTGGGCTAGAGTGTTGGGGCTTGAGTAGTGATCCCAGTCTATATTCGGGTAGTTGAAGTCACCTAGTATGATGGTGTTTGAGATACATTTATCCCCTCCAGTGTTTTCAGGAAGGCTATGTGAGGTTCCTGAGTTTGAGAGGGTGGCCTGTAACATGCTACAAATTGCAGAGCAGTCTTGCCTATGGTTAATTGCACCTGGATGGTCTCCGATGCATCGTGCGTTGCCACCAACCTTGAGGTGTGGGTGTCCTTGATGAATATGGACACCCCCCTCCTTTCTTGGTGGTGTCCAGATTTTGGGGCCAGAACGCATGATATGAGGTAAAACCTGATAGTGCCGGGGTGCTCTCAGGAGCCTTGAACCAGGTTTCAGTCACAGCACAGACATCGATGTTCTCCATACTGAGAAGGGCCTTGAGTGCGTGCATCTTGAGGTTGAGACTTCTGGCATTGAGCAGCATTACCCTTCGTTTTTTTTCTTTTTTGTGTTCTAGGGTGGTAGGTTTAGAATTTGAGCCTTGCCTAAAAAAGGCACTATGGGGGTGGCAAGAGCCTTTGCCAATATCCGGAAGCCCAGGGGTGACAGGTGCAAGCCATCCATTGCGAAGCAGCGTGGCTTGTCCAGCATGTCATCCCAGGCAGACAGACATTGGATCCCCTTTGAATGACACCAGAGTTTAAGCCAATTATTAAAGCTGATCATCTTGTCTCTGTATTGTGGCATCATTCTTGGTGAGGGTAGGATACTGCTCAAGGTCAGGGTCATACCTGCCTGGGCTACATAATCAGAGAGCTCCTCTATGTCTCTTTTCATGTAGTCCAAGGAGGTACGTCTCAGGTCGTTCACACCAGTGTGGACAATGACTGAGTCATACTTGTACCTGCTGTTGAGAGACCTGAGTGCTTGCGTTATGTGGCGGATTCTAGCGCCCGACAGGCAGCTTACTGTGACCTTCTCCTTACTCAATCTGGTGAGTGGGACATCAGTGTGTCTGACTATGGAGTCACCAATGACGAGTGTGTCTGGCATTGTGTTTGGCCTTAAGGGCTGTGACTGTTTGGCACACTGACTATGTGGTCTATGTGTTGCATGTGTTGTGTCATGAGGTGGCAGTTGTTTGGGTGTCTGCTTTGGTGGCCTCTGCTGTTTTGGTAGATTTTTGATCAGAGCCTCCGAGTATGTCTTTGTGTGTTTATGTGTATGATTTAAAGTTATGATAGTACTATGTGAGACTGGGTTTGTGGTGTGTGTGGTTTCCTTCTCCTCCTGTCTGGTCTTGCCAGTCCTATGTTGAGAGAGCTCAGCCTCCAGTTTGGCTATATAATTGCATCTCTCGCATGTATTTGTGTTTTGTGGGAGAAGGAGAGGGTTGTCTGTGTACATGAGGCAATTGTAACATTGCCTCAATATTCCCAGATTCACCAGCTGAGCAGGAGAGGACACTAGCAACTGATCCCTCGACATGCTAGAAGGAATAGACAAAAACTTTAAAAAGACTCCGGAGGATGTGGGTGATCGAAAAAGGGGTTTTGGGCTGGTGGGGTACTATGGATAATAAAAGTGCTATATCAAAGTAAAAAAATACTTTAGGAGCAAGTGCTAGGCTTTACAGATAGAGAATAGTCTACTTAGGAATCAAGTAGAGCTGAACTTTTTAGATATAGAATACACTGGTTTGATCAGCAGTACAGATCAAGGAAGGCTGTTTTAAGGGAAAATTTGAAGAGTGGACTTTAGGTAGCCCGAATAGTTTAACCTTGATTAACCGCCGCTGCTCTTGTGTGCTCCTCTGGCAACTCCACGCTAAAGCGTGCTTTATAGCAGGGGGCTGGAAAAGACAGGAAATGACCCAAAATGGCCAATAAACTACAAGTTACTGCCTTAAACCACTCCTCTGAGAACAAACAGGCAGCTCAGTACTCCCCACTCTCACTGGTGAGTAAAGAAACTTCCCCCTGACCAAACAAGGAAAATGGAGAAACACAGGAACCAAGACAAAGCCCAGGGATCAGCAAAATCTGATCACTGGAACACTAGCTAGGAAAGTATGGAAAACAAGGATATTTTTTTGTTTTTTTCAAGTTTTTTTACACAGATAGACAGAAAACACAATAAATGCTGTACTTTTTGACTAAATGCTATCAAAAGCTAGTACACTTGAGTGTATTAGCCTGTAGTTTAACTTTTAGGAAAAATTTAAACTAGCAAGTGCAGTAAACAGTTTGAGCTTGTAAAAACAGTAAAAACAGGTAATACTTCGATAAAATAAGCAGAAACAGTGGTCAAAAGTCACAAAAGGTCGAAAAAGCCAAGAAGAATACTTAAAATCTGGAAAGTTTGTCTTTTCTGGTCTCTGCTGCTCTAGGAACTCTGCTGGACACCACGAGGAGCTGTGCTGAGTTCTCTACAGCTGGAAAAAGCCCGCCAAAGCGTGCTTTATAGCAGGGGGCTGGAAAAGACAGGAAATGACCCAAAATGGCCAATAAACTACAAGTTACTGCCTTAAACCACTCCTCTGAGGACAAACAGGCAGCTCAGTACTCCCCACTCTCACTGGTGAGTAAAGAAACTTCCCCACTCTCACTGGTGAGTAAAGAAACTTCCCCTGACCAAACAAGGAAAATGGAGAAACACAGGAACCAAGACAAAGCCCAGGGATCAGCAAAATCTGATCACTGGAACACTAGCTAGGAAAGTATGGAAAACAAACATATTTTTTTTCAAGTTTTTTTACACAGACAGAAAACACAATAAATGCTATACTTTTCGACTAATTGCTATCAAAAGCTAGTACACTTGAGTGTATTAGCCTGTAGTTTAACTTTTAGGCAAAATTTAAACTAGCAAGTGCAGTAAACAGTTTGAGCTTGTAAAAACAGTAGAAACAGGTAATACTTCGATAAAATAAGCAGAAACAGTGGTCGAAAGTCACAAAAGGTCGAAAAAGCCAAGAAAAATACTTAAAATCTGGAAAGTTTGTCTTTTCTGGTCTCTGCTGCTCTAGGAACTCTGCTGGACACCACGAGGAGCTGTGCTGAGTTCTCTACAGCTGGAAAAAGCCCGCCAAAGCGTGCTTTATAGCAGGGGGCTGGAAAAGACAGGAAATGATCCAAAATGGCCAATAGACTACAAGTTACTGCCTTAAACCACTCCTCTGAGGACAAACAGGCAGCTCAGTACTCCCCACTCTCACTGGTGAGTAAAGAAACTTCCCCACTCTCACTGGTGAGTAAAGAAACTTCCCCTGACCAAACAAGGAAAATGGAGAAACACAGGAACCAAGACAAAGCCCAGGGATCAGCAAAATCTGATCACTGGAACACTAGCTAGGAAAGTATGGAAAACAAACATATTTTTTTTTGTTTTTTTCAAGTTTTTTTACACAGACAGAAAACACAATAAATGCTATACTTTTCGACTAATTGCTATCAAAAGCTAGTACACTTGAGTGTATTAGCCTGTAGTTTAACTTTTAGGCAAAATTTAAACTAGCAAGTGCAGTAAACAGTTTGAGCTTGTAAAAACAGTAGAAACAGGTAATACTTCGATAAAATAAGCAGAAACAGTGGTCGAAAGTCACAAAAGGTCGAAAAAGCCAAGAAAAATACTTAAAATCTGGAAAGTTTGTCTTTTCTGGTCTCTGCTGCTCTAGGAACTCTGCTGGACACCACGAGGAGCTGAGCTGAGTTCTCTACAGCTGGAAAAAGCCCGCCAAAGCGTGCTTTATAGCAGGGGGCTGGAAAAGACAGGAAATGACCCAAAATGGCCAATAGACTACAAGTTACTGCCTTAAACCACTCCTCTGAGGACAAACAGGCAGCTCAGTACTCCCCACTCTCACTGGTGAGTAAAGAAACTTCCCCCTGACCAAACAAGAAAAATGGAGAAACACAGGAACCAAGACAAAGCCCAGGGATCTGCAAAATCTGATCACTGGAACACTAACTAGGAAAGTATGGAAAACAAGGATATATTTTTTTGTTTTTTTCAAGTTTCAAAGCATTGCATAAACATTGCAAAGTATGTGGGAATTTTAGAAAATTTACATTCTTTTATATTGGAAAAGGCATCACCTTTTGAGAGGGGTGGTGACTGAGAATCTGATGTTGAAAGACATGAATTATACTGACAAGTTCTGTTGAACGCTACAGACCCCCCAGGGATCAATGACACAATTTCCATAGCTAGTTTATTCATAAATATTAGGTCTAGGGCATAAAGTTTTATCTTTAGTCAAATTATCCATTGTTTTTCTGATGACTGGTCTATGGAATGCTTTGTGAAATTGTGCATTTTATGACATATAATGTTTATTCAACTTTTTTAACATTTTCAATGCGATTAGTGAATCATCCACTAGATGCCAGTGTTTAACAGGATAAATAATGTAAGGGGAGATTTTTTTTTATCTGATGAAGTCCAGTATATACATTTGGATAAAAGCACTCATCTTAATAAACTTCCGTACTTTTTGCTTTAGAGTGTCTGCGTTTGTGCAGTTTGAGACTTTATTTTCCACAGTTCAAATTTTTTGGGTTGTTTTCCACTCTAGATGACAACAGAAAACAGTACAGTCCATCACCTTAGAAGATTACTTCAATACGCCTTTTACTGACCTACAAAATGGACTGTCAAGACCCCAAAGGTTTGGCTGTTTATATTCCATAATTTTCTCTTGAAATGTAATGGTCAGTTATTTTGCTGATTTGATTTATTCTCATTGTTTTTTATTTTATAAATTGTGTACATTTTTTATTTTTTATATTTGTATATATATATATATATATATATATATATATATATATATATATATATTCTCTGTGGTTCCAAACTCCACACTCCACAACCTACACCAATCCGCCCACCTTTCCTCCCAGTCTTAGCTTACATTATTTCCCATCTTTTAGCTACTTTAGGAATTTTCTCTGATACAATTCACATTTTTATTAGATTTACTATTTTATTTTTATTTATTTTACTTTATTTTAGCTTATTTTTAAGGCAAGTCTGATTAAGCTTTAGTGAAAGCGCTGTAGCAGGAGCAATGACACCTGGCTTCCCACTCCCATTGGCCTCATTTGTAGGCTAACTACCCCATTAGTACATCACCAAGACTAATGATCACCTGGTTCTTCTCTTCATTACCTATTTTTAACTAGCTCAACTTATTTCATGGCCAAATTACTTACTGGGAGCCAAATTAAATGACTGGGGGGTATTTATTGCATTTACTACAAATTCTATAGCCATACCCTTCCTCTCACTATTTCTTAATTCACTACAGTCTTTATTTATTGACATTTGTTAATCGGGTTGGTCCAGCTGGTCTTTTGGCCAGTTTTCAGTGGAGACCCCAGGTGAAAAGCTCCAATACAGACAGTATACAGACATAAAATGGTAACAATTACATTAACATATGATAAGATATTAAAAATAATTTAAGAACAATACAAATACAAAAGAAAGAATGCAAACCATTTACATTATGTCAACCCTACATTTACAGAGTAGAGATTATTTACATATTTACACACAGATTGATTGATCAGATATGAGTCTACTTTTCTTAAGTCGCTATGGTTTTATTTATTTAATTTTTTAAGTCACTGTGAGCTTTTATTTCTGGTGTTGTCACTTTTTATACTATGTCTGTTTCGCTCACATGTTGGGACTGGCTGCAATGAGTATATGAGCCCCAGAGACGCCTTATCTTAATTAAAATGATTATGAACAAAACTGCACTGATGTGCAAAAACTAAACTATAAATTATATAATATTGTGTTTCAAAGACATCTCTCCTACACAGCTTTAAAGTTTCTATTAAATCACAATGAATTGACCTGTATAAATAGAAATATATAGAACACTGAATTTTCTCTCAAACTTGTTTGACTGATGGATAAATGAAATCGTACCTCCCCAAATGTGACATCACAATGACTCTGCAACATTTTGAATGACTGACACTTAAAACATACCTCCCCATTAGGCGACATCACAATGTATATCATCCAATGAGATCTATGTAATTTTAACCGTAATTTTAATATGACTAGCGCCTTGTGCTATATAACCACTGCTCTCTCAGTTGTATGTTATCAGACACAGCACTAACTTGCCTCTAACTCCACCTGGAATTGAAACAAAGGTAATAAAGGATAAGAAGACTGGTGTTTTTATTGAAGTTCTCTTCCTCTTCAAAGTCGTTTGGATTGATCTATTTTACTGAATTTTTTAAAGAAAATTGCCTGATTTCCATTGATTGATTTTACTGATTAATTAAAATAGAATATTTGATTTGCTTGTTTATCAGTAGCTGGGATATAAGCCTTTCCAGTAATTTACACTCTAGATGACAATGTAAAAAGCAGAGCATGGAAAAGATGCCTGGTACTGTGCAGATGGCTCTTCAAAGGAATCCTAACCTCCAGCATAAATGTTCATGAAGCCAAATAAGCACCAAGTTCCCAGAGCGGTTCTGCACAAAATCCACATACCAGGGTCTATGACACAGCCTCAACATGCTAATATGGCAAACAATAAACATGTAGAAATAATGTAGGAAAAAAAAATAAACCTGGTATACTGTTTGCAGTTATATCAAACACAGTTTATTTTGTTGGAATTGAATGCAGAAATAACTAAAGAAGGCCTAAGAAAGCACAAGGAGGTGGTGGTCTTTCAGGGTAATGCTAATATTAGTATGGCATTAATGTACTGGGTGCCAGATGCCACTTTAGAGCATGCATTTAAAACTTTCAAGTGGACATTTTTTTTTATTTTTCCTTTGTTGACCAGGTTAGTCCCACTAGGCTGATAACCTCTTTTCAGGAGAGACTCAAGGTTGCATTTATTCTAGTAGGGGAAATTTGGGCAGAGATCTTTTGCATCCACCTGAGATGACACTAACTCAAGCAGATGAGGCAACAGTTTAACATCTCCTCTGAAGGATGGCACACTCAGCAGTGCATTGAGACATTCCTTAGAGTAGTAGGCATATTAACAATAACACAGGAGGAGAAGCAGCAGCTTCTGCTCCCAATATCACAAGAGAAGACAAAAAGTTAAAAGCCCATGCACTGGGAATATTGCCCAGAATACATGGCTTGCTCATACAGGCCTGGAGAATAAATGCCCAGAAGACCCTTCAAATATGGGGTACTCTATTTACATTGGCACTGAAGCAGAGGAAATTTCCAGCATCTCAAAAGACAGCAGTAGTAGCACTTATATGGAAGGAGGGGTTGGAACCCTCCAATCCTCAACTGTATCATACTTTTAAACTATGACTATAAAAGTATTTGCGGCTATTCCTGTGAAAAGGTTAGTTAGAATAGTACCTAAAATTATAAACTCAGACCACTGTGGGTTTGTCCAGGGTAGACACACCTTTGGCTACATACTTAAAACTTACTTAATTCATCAGGAAGTAGACTGGATGGGTAAACCTTTACTTTTGAGAGGTTTAGATGCAAAGCAAGACTTTGATGGGGTCCCGTGGGATTACCTATGGGAAATAATGTCAAGGCAAGGAATCCCTAAGTATTTTACCTTTCTGTTAAAGAATTATATAAAGACTCAAAGGAAGTAAAAATAAATAAATAAAGGAAAGATTTGGGATGACAACAGACAGAGGCACTAGTTAGGTCTGTACCCTTTCCACTCTACTATTTGCATTCTACCTTGAGCCAATAGCCCAAAATAAGACAAGGGAGAGTCCAAAGATAGAAATTGTGCTGTGGGAAAGAAGAGACAGCTATGTTCACTGACCGTGGTATACTGTAATCATCAAACTCAGAGAATGACATATCAAGTGTATTTGGAATACTAAAGCAATTTGCTGAAATATGTTAAAAGCTGAATGTCAGCAAAAGCAAAGTACTGTTGATAGATTATGTTCCTAACATGCAGCATTTCTAAAAATACCATAGCCTGTGGGGGTATTATGAAATTAGGTAAAAGTGGACCTCAAGAATGTACACCTCTAATGATTCACCTACAGAAATGTGGAAAAGATTGAGGAAGACGCACCTTAACTTAATCAACAAGTGGAATACCTTGACAACTGATACAGCTCAAAACAAGAGAGAAAAATGTTTACAGACCCACCAACAGAATATGTTGGACAAGCATCTTCTTATAACCCGAGTAATAACTACTGGGAAACGCTCCATAATAAAGTAATGAGCTTAATTTGGAAAGGTAAACAGTCATGGGTAGCTTGGTAGGAAATAACTGTACCTGAGAAGGAGGTGGAACTAGTCCTTCCTCAAGCAGAACTACCTTCCAGGTGTGCAGTTACAGTTAATATACGCCATTCAAAATCACAATTACCAGGTGACGTGGAAGGCAATGATACTGATCGGGGGAGGGTGGGTGATCCACTAGTTCAGAAACTGAATATTTGGTCTCAGGCTTTAAAATTGATAACCTCTAAGCCTTATGTAAGTTCTCTAAGGAGGAAAATAATCTGGGTATTTCAATATTAGACAATACTCATTGATTATGATATTGTTTTAGTCACTGATTATGACTGATTGGAAGATTAACCAAAAGTTAACTACACATCCATATTACTACACTGATGGTGGACTAGAGAAAAATCAAGTCTCGTTTTGGAGTCAGCTGAGAATTTCTGGACGGCAAACTAGACTGAAATGAATTTAAGATCAGATACCAACTTCTGGGGGGGGGGTCTACATTAATATAAAAAAGGATGATTTCAAATACTTCAGGAATACAATAAAGAACAAAGGAGATTGTTAAACCAGAACTAATTTGAGTAATAACAGACGTTCGACTACCAGACACTAGCACAAAAGGATAAGCAGGACATACGGGTATCTATGGAGCATTATTTAGCCAGCTTAAAGCAATGACTCCCAAGCAAATCAACTGACAGCAAGAAAATTTAAAGACCACAATAGCGGAAGAGTGAAGAACACAGATATGTTTAACCCCAACAAATGCTACTCACTTCGGTGGGGTCCTCCCTGATAATTTCTGCTTGAGCAGAGGAACCAGGCAGGGGTGTCCTTTTTCCCCTTTATTTCCATTAAATTTACAACCACAGGCAAAGAAAATAAGGGCTTAGAAATTCAAGGATATAACTGGTATGGTAGTCAAGAAAAGCAGTCTCTATTTGCAGATGATATTTTATACCTGATAAAACCAGAAAAGGAAGTTTCAGTCAGTTTCAACAATGTCAAATCTTTTGGGGATACAAAATTAATGAAGCTAAAACAAAGACAGTAGCAGTAAATTATGCACCCACACACAAATTGGTTTAGCAATATCACATTTATGGGAACATTATAAAATGAAGTACTTAGGAGTATGGATTAAAAATTATTCTGATGTGGCAGCTAAGGATATGTGGGAAGAGGCTAAACAAAAGATAATAAATACAAAACTAAGAAACTGTAAACTCTGCTATATGGATATATTAGTCTTATACACAAGTCAGTCATATTTTTATCAACCGGAGAAGCTGTGGATAGCAGTAAAGACCTGAAAGATTTTATCTGGTAGTTCAGGAAGACAGCAAGAGTCAAGTGGGAGAAGATGATTTTTCCAATAGAACAATGCAGATTGGGATTACCCGGATTGAAGGGGTACTTTAGAGCTACACAGTTAAGGCTCCTATACATAGCACAAGCAGAAATCTATAATTCATATTGGAAAGGGATGATGATGAAACAGGGATGAAGCTCAAGAAATAAGGACTGACTGGGATTTTGGATGCAGATCTTTAAGGAGAATAATACTATTCACACAGAGTATTATATCTATAAAGTAGCAGAAAGCATCCTAAGAACTAAGCCAACCCCGGAATGGAGAAAGGAGATTCTGCCAATAGGGATGACTGCATTTAGGGATACAGACAATAGGCAAGAGGGAGCTGGAATTTATTGGAGAAACTGGCAAAGGAACCAAGGTATTGGGAGCAAACAACTAGAGATGGAAAGGTAAAGGAATGGGAAGACGCCAATAATTTATTTGGATTGCAGTTTAGAGATTGCCTTCCCTATCAAGGACTGATGTCAGAGAAAACTAGGAGGGTCCTAAACAAAAGACCAGCACTGAATTAGTAGAATCTAGAACAGAAGCTGCTGTTAAAAAAGGAATAATTAGTAGAGCTATAAAACACTGCATGATAACTGGGTTAGAAAGGATTGGAAAGAGAGACTGGATAAGCAATTCACAAAGAAACAATGGGGGGATATATGTCTGTCTCCCAAATATGCAACAAAATCTAGAAGATTTAGGATTTTTGCTGGGAAATGTTTACATAGATATTTTCATACCCTAGGTAGACTGTAAATGTTGGAGGTGTGATGGGGAAGAAAAAGGTAATTAACATTCCTTCACTTCCTTCTGAACTTTTTTGTTTTGCTAAATGCAGCCACACCTCCACTCCTATCTCCCAAGGACAAGAAAGATCTTCTATCCACTCACTGCTACCTCCTCTAACACACTGCTCTCTTACCCTTCTGTCAACTTGAACGTACCTTATTTCAACTTGAAGATAACCCTGACAACCACCTTACATAGCCTACTCACGTACAAGTAAGCTTAGAGAATCTCTCAAACTTAACTCTGGTATTCTCCACTACCCTACTCTTCATCCTTCTTTCCTCTCCACTCTGTCCTATTCCTTACCATGCTTCTTGGCAGAACATTATTTGCCCTCCAGTCTATTGCCACTCTCACTCTCCTATACAACCTCTCCTACCACATTCCTCTAACATCCCTTCATCGTTCTCCTACATCCATCTTCCCCTCAACTCCATCACAGTCCTTACACTCATTTCCAACTACATCACCTACCCCTGCTACAAAACTCCAGTTTCCCAAAACTAAACTCACATACTACTCCATCTCCACCCCCAAAAATAAAGTAAAATACTACCTCCAAACCCCACAATTCTTCACTTACACTCTCCAATCCTCTCCTGTCAGGCGAAATACATCCCAACCTTGAACCTCACAACCCTCTCCATTCCAATAACAAACTTATTAACTCAACTACACCACATATTCATACTCCCAAAAAAACAATTAACTCTATTCTCTATTAACACAGACGCCTACTTAAAGTCAGTGCATTTCACACCTGGAATGCCCAATATTCACCAGATATCCTTACTCTCACTGAAACGTGGCTTAAACCCCACATTCCTGACAAAGACTTCCTACCCCCAGGCTATAATATTCTATGCCTGGACCGGATCAAGAAAAAGGGTGGTGGTGTTGCCATCATTTATTTATTTGACATTTGTTGATCAGGATTAAGCCAACCGAGCAACTGCCCTTTTTCAGTGGAGGTCCGGAGAGAAAAGTTCCACATAACAAAATTTAACATCTAATTAAAAATACAAAAAATCAAAATACAAATTACAAGTTATTAAAAACAATAATTAAACAAATATAAAGATATCTAAGTAAAGAACTAGACTTCTGGTGGGTGTTATCGATACAAGAAAGACAAATAAAATAATTTACAGATTAATACAAACAAGTGAAAATACAATTGAACTAGGACCAGGTAAACTGCTGAGACCTGGTAGTACAAACATTTGGACTGTTGTTAGTAGGCTGCTGAGTGGTTCAGTATCAATTTGAATTATGAATCAGAGGTGTCATAACTCTGATATATGAGAGGCAAGTAATAAGCCAAGGCACAGATGGGCAGGTAATTACAGAGTAGAATTGGGTTATGGAGAGAAGTGGAAGTAGTGAGGTGAGATAGAGAAATAGTTTAAAGGAAAAAAAGGTGTTAGTGGGAGGAAAGAGGTAGATAAACAGAAATAAGGTAGTAAAAATACTGGAGGGGGGTAGGGAAGAAGTTCAGCTGGAGTGATTACAGAGACAGATCCAAGAATTGGAAAGGCATTTTTTCAGAGTTTTCTTGAACTTATGGACTGCAGTGATGTTTCTAAGGGTTATGGAAAGCTCACTCCATGAAAGAGCAGGGAGATAACTGTACAGAGACTGGCCTAATGTATTTTTAGGTTTATGCATCTGTATGAAATATTGGTCAGAGCTTCGAAGAAGTCGAGGGGGAGTGTAAGAGGAGACAAGTGATGAGATATTAGGGCAGGATGATGGCTTGGAAAGGAGGGAGTGGATTATAAGCAGATGAGAAAGCAAGAGGTGGTGAGGAAGCTCTAGCCAGTCAAGTGCCCTGAGGGCAAAGCAGTGGTGAGTTTTGGGAAGAAGATCAGCAGCAAATCTAGCAACGTTATTATAGGTGGTTTCAAGTTTAGAGAGAAGTGAGGACTGTAGGTTAGTAATGATTTGACATCTGTAGAAGAGGTTAGGAAGAAGGTAAGCTGCAGCAAGTGAGATTCTAGAGTCAGATGTTAGAAAGTGTCTGTTTCTGAAGAGAAGACTGAGTTTGTGGTGGGTTTCCTTTATACTGTGAAGTACATGAAGGTCAAATTTAAGCTGATCATCAATGATCACCCCAAGGAGCTTAGTGTGGGTATCACATGTAACGGCTATCATTGAGGGAAGAGATAGAAAATGAGGACTTCAGGTGAGAGAGGGATTCGGGAAGGAAGAGTAGAAGTTTTGTCTTTTTAGGGTTGAGTATGAGCTGGTTGTTAATAAGCCACGTTTCTGCAGGGTTGAAAGAGTTTAGTGTTGTGCATAGTAGGCCAGAGAGGTTATCAGCAGAAGAGATGGAGTCATCCACATACTGAATGAGAGATGACTGAGGACAGGAAGTACAAAGTTGGTTAGCAAACATATTAAAAGGAAGGGGACCAAGAAATGATCTTTGTGGTACGCCCATTTTAATGGGGAGAAAGAGCAGAGAGCCATCTGACAGACTGCTGTCTGTTAGTGAGGTAACTGTTAAATCAAGAGACAGTAGCTGAAGATAGGGTAGGTTGAGAAAGTCTGGACAGCAGGATAGTGTGCGAGAGTGTCAAATGCTTTGGACAGGTCGAGAAAGAGACATGATACAAATCTGTTATTGCCTCTGGCATAACAGATGGTGTTAGTGAAGGAGATGAAAGCAGTTGTGGTGCTGTGGTGTGGGCGAAAGCCATGTTGGGTACGGGTGAACAGGTTTTCTTGGGTAAGATATGCCATAAGTTGTTTATGAATGCAGTGTTCTAGAATTTTGGAGAGGCGAGATGGTATGGCAACAGGTCGATAACAGTTCAACATGGTTTCCAGCTTTGTGGATGGGTAATGTATAGACTTTTTTCCAGACAGCAGGAAAGTACAGTTGTGTACACTTACCATAAATGTAGATGTTCGAGTGTATTCACTGTTGCAGTCATCACACTTGGGTTATCTGCTTGGAGATAACCATGAGTCGGCCCGAATACCAGACACTTAGTATTTCTGCGTCAGTTGCTGTTGCTCCAGGACTGACGTCAGGTTGTCAGGGGTATAAAAACAGGCAGCCAATGACATTACATCAGTTTTTCTTGCCCCAAATGTCAGGAGCCCCCAAAATAGGGAGCTAAGTTATGGTGGGAAAAACACCACCAGTAAAAAGTAAACACCAAAAGCCCTGTAAGGGGTGAGTTATAGACATACAGAGGGGAGAGAGAGAGAGACAAGGGAGTTGGAGGATGGGAAACCAGAACTCCAACAGAGAATACACTCGAACATCTACATTTATGGTAAGTGTACACAACTGTACTATGTTCTTTGTGTTTCACTGTTGCAGTCATCGCACTTGGGTAAATTCCCAAAGCTGAAGAAAAGGTGGAGGCAGTCAAGAAGAGTTGGGGCTGGCTAGTATGCTCTGCAGAACTGCTGTTGCAAAACCTGCCCTGGATTTGGAAAAGATAGGCAGGTGGTAATGCTTGGTGAAAGTGTGTACAGAACTCCAGGTAGCAGCTTCCAGAATGTCCCTGGTAGGGACTCCCCTGAGGAATGCTATAGAGGTAGAAGTTGCCCAAGTGGAATGTGTTCTGACCTCCTGAGGGGTTGGTTTCCCATGGTGCTTGTAGCAGAAATGGATACAGTGTGCTATGCATTTGGAAATAGTTTGTTTTGAAATGGCTTTGCCCTCTGCCCCAGGTGCAAAACTGACTAGTAACTGGTCAGATTTCCTGAAGGGCTTAGTCCTATCAAGGTAGAATCTGAGCTGTCTGTGCATGCCCAAGAAGT
Organism: Protopterus annectens; assembly: GCF_019279795.1. NCBI lineage: Eukaryota > Metazoa > Chordata > Ceratodontiformes > Protopteridae > Protopterus > Protopterus annectens. Next base: position 371,574,526 of record NC_056735.1, read on the forward strand.
GAAGAATCCTTTCCCCTTAATTTTGAGGATTAGGAAAGAAGGTTGGCAAATGGATAGACTGGTTGAGAACCACACTGGACACCACTTTAGGCATAAAGGAAAGATTAGTCCTGAGGGAGACCCTGTCAGCATGAAAAATAATGAAGGGTTCCACAGCCATAAGTGCTTGTAACTCAGACACTCTTCTAGCTGAAGTGATGGCCATAAGCAAGGATGTTTTCTAAGAGAGGAATGTTAACTCTGTTGAAGCTGCAGGCTAAAGGGGGGGGGGGGGGGCGTGAATTTTTCCAGTACAAAGTTAAGGTCCCAAGCAGGGGTGGGTGCTCTCCTTGGTGGCCTTAAGTTGTTTGCCCCTCTCAGGAACTGTTTGATGAGAGGGTGAGAGAAGACAGGTGGCTCAGTGTTGTAATGAGCCGAGATGGCAGAGGCATGGATCTTAATGGAGAAGGATAGACCTCTGTGGAGTAGATCTGCTAGGTAATCCAGGATTAGAGGTAAGGAGGGCAGTGCTGTGTCCTTTCCTTTAGACTGAATCCAGGAACAATACCTTTTCCACTTATCAGCATAGGATTTCCTTGTACTGGGTCTTCTGGCTTCAAGAATGACATCCAGCACTTGCTTAGGCCGGTCATTGGGGGGGAATTCAGGGAATAAGCCAGGCTGCAAGATTCAGGGTTTGCAATTGCGGATCCAAGATCTGCCCCCCCTGCTGAGTGAGGAGGGTTGGGATCTGGGGTAGGATCCAGGGTGGCAGTGGTGACAGGCTGCGCAGTAGTGGGTACCAGTGCTGGCGTGGCCAGTCCAGGGCAATCAGGATTGCCCTTGGTCTGTCCTGTCTTATTGTGAGTAATATTCTTGAGAGAAGATGCAGAGGGGGGAAAATGCATAAATTGAGAGGTTTACCCACTGGAATGATGGGGCATCCACTTTCCAGGCCCTGCTGTGAGGTGTCCTGGTGCAGAATTCTGCTGAGCTGGTGATTGCAGGGGGACACAGAGATCCACCTCTGGGATCCTCCATTTCTGAATCAAAAGGTTGAAGGTGCTGGGCTCTAACTGCCACTCATGTGGGTCTAGGAGATTTTTGCTTAAGTCATCTGCCAGTGAGTTTTGTTTGCCTGGCAGGAATTGAGCTTGCAGATGGACCAGCATGTCCAAGGTCGTGTTCCACAGGGCCATGGCTAGCCTGCAGAGTGGGTTCCCCCCTGCTTGTTGATGTACCACATAACTGTGGTGCTGTCTGTTTTTATTAGCAGGTGTCCTGGTGAGAGTAGGGATCTGAAAGCTGTCAGAGCATGCTGCACAGATAGCATTTCTTTCTGGATGATGTGCAGATGAAATTGACTTGGGCTCCAGTGGTCTTGAATGCACTTGCTGTCCATGTGTGCCTCCCAGGCATAGTCTGATGTGTCTGTGGTTAGGGTCTGGGCGGCGTGGGGTTGAATAAAGGGCAGTCTCTTGTGGTTGCATGCTGCTGCCCACCAAAGAAACTCTGTCCTTAGACAGGGTATGATATGAATGACGGTTTCCAGGTCCTGAGAATGTTGGCACCAAAGACTTTTTAAGTACCACTGAAGTTTCCTCATATGCAGTCTGGCATATGGAATTAGTAGGATGCAAGAGGCCATTAACCCTTGCGCCTGCAGGATTTTCCTTGTGGATAGCTGGGTTCTGGTGGCCATTCGAGTAAAATAGTCCGTCAGATAGGCTTGTTTTTCTGGAGTGAGGAATGCCATCTGGGATGTCGTGTCCAAGCTTGCTCCTAGGACTACAATCTTTTGACTGGGGACTAGTTTTGATTTCTTTTCATTGATGGTGTACCCCAGGGAGGTTAGAAGGTTTTTTACAAATGTCAGGTGCTGCAACAGCATTTCCTGACTGTCTGCCTGAATCAGGCAGTCATCCAAGTGCGGGTAAATTTGAATATTTCTCTGTCTGCAGTAAGCAATGGCTGGAGCCAGGCATTTTATGAATACTCTGGGAGCAATGGATAAGCCAAAGGGAAGTGCAGAGAACTGATAATGCATAGATCCTGCCCTGAAGCGAAGACATTTCCTGTAAGACTCCCTTATAGGGATGAGCAGATAAGGCTTCTTTTAAGTCTAGGGTGACTAACCAGGCATGTTTGGCTAGCATAGGAAGAAGCTGCTGCAGGGTGAGCATTTTGAATTTTGGTACCACCAGGAAGGTGTTGAGAATTGAAAGATCTAGGATTAGGCACCAAGTGCCCTCTTTTCTGGGTACCAGGAAAAGTCTGGAATAGAATCCTTGACCCATCTGTTCTGCAGGAACAGGTTGAATTGCCCTTACAGAGAGCAGGGATTGAACTTGGTTTTGTGCCTCTGCCCACTGGTTTGGAGGAAGGTCTGGGAACCCTTTTGGGGTTGTCAGTGAGTGGAAGTAGAATTTGTACCCCTGGGATACAATGTTGAGGACCCATTGGTCTTTGGTGAAGGACATCCAGTTTTTTACATGAAGGGCAAGTTTTCCTCCTAGGGGAACAAGCAGCTGGGCAGAGGTGGGGAGTGGAGTAGAGAAGTCATTGTGAGGTCTTACCGTAGGGAGGTGGCTTGGCACCCCCTGCTTTGGGGGTGGGGGCACTCCATTGCTTGGATCTTTGCATACCCTGAAACTTTAGTCTGGGTGGTCTGTTTCTCCCGGGTCTAGTTTGAGATGGCCTGGAGGGGGTTGGAAAGGACCAGTGTTTCGTGGGGTAACGTCTACTGAATCTAAGAGGCTGCACTTGTAAGAATTCTTTAAATGTCTGCATAGATTTAGCTTTTTCTTCCATCTTTTTAAGAACCTGTTCTGCTATGGTGTCAAACAGATTTGTCCTTGTTCAAAGGAGCATCTAACAACTTTAATTTGACATGGTCTGGCAAGGTCTGCACCTTAAGCCAAGCATGTCTTCTCAGTACAGAACCAGTGACTGCTGCCCTGCAAGATGCTTCTAGGGCATCAAAGCCACACTGCAACGCTTTCTGACTTGGCTTGCAGAATGCATAAGTTCCTGCAATTCTTTATTTTCTGCACAGTCTGTAAAGGTAGCTATTTTTTGTTTAATAAGTTCCATAACATGTTGCTGATATTTCAGCATGTGAAACTGACAATTTAAACCTTAATGGCAAGAGTTGCAGAAGTACATACTTTCTTACTCCATCTGTCCAAAGCTCTGGAATTTCTGTCCGAAGGGGTGGGATTCTTAGCTGTAGTTGCCTTGATACCTTTAGGCCCCTGGGAAATTATCTCTGGCTCAGCAGTAGTTTTTATGAGAGTCAGGTGCTCTGTAGTACCTTATCTGGTTTCCTAGGAGCAGGGGGTAAAGTATCAGGAGTAAGACTGGATTCCATAAAGACATCATCCACAACTTCCAGGACTGGGGTATTGCTAAAGGCCTACGTTGTGGCAAGTCTAGGAATTCTCTGAGTCTCTTTTTGGACTGAGGAGAAGCAGAGGGAATGGAGTTCTCTCCATCTGAATCTTCATAAGCAGATAAGGGCATGTCTTCATAGTCAGAAACCTCGGAATCGTCTGAGTCTTGGTTTATTAAAGCTGCTGGGGACTGATCTCTTTTTCTCTTAGCAGGGGAAGACTGACTTCCCCTAATCAGCATAATAAGGTCTTCTGCCATTCTAAGGATTTTATGTTGTGGCAAGGGAGCAGGTGCATGCACTTTGGTCATCGGTTTTCTAGGTGTCGCACGTACCCTTGGCCTTAGAAACTTGGTAGTTTTAGACAGAACTGAAGTTGTCGGTTTGTGTCAAACATTGGTAGTGCGAAGAACTTCCTCAGAAGCCGGTGTCTGCTCAGCAGCTCCAGACCCATCTAAGGTAGAGACATCCGCATGTTCCATGGTTGAAGAATAGTCTCGCTGCATACAGGACATTGAACAGGTCTCGGTAGAGGCCTGCGATTCCACTGAAGCGGGCATCAGGGTTTGCGAAAGCGCCTCACTGAGTACCGGAGAACTTGCGACTAGCTTAATGGAAGCGTTGTTGGCAGCTTTGGACCTGTGCGGTCTGTCTCTGTCTTTATCCTTCCATTTTTTTTCAGAATATCGGTAGTCGGATGGCTTACCGAAACCATTTTGGAATATGGAGATCAGGAATGAAAGTACTTAGCAACAACAAGGGCCCGATGACAAATGATTCGGCCATTGAACGAGGCACAAAACCAACAGTGAAGTACTTTGTGGTCTGGGCCTAAACAGGTGATGCATTTAGAATGAAAATCTCGGTGTGGTATTTGCTTTCCACAGGCAAGACAATTGTTAACTTTTTCTGACATCGGTTAGAGCAAGAAAAAAGGATCCCCAACAGGGTACTTAGCTTTAGAAGACTTCAGGATGATTCAATTCGTAAACGAAAACTCAGGTAGCGGCCAACCGGCACTCGTGAGAACTGCTTCTGCTTCGGGCTCCTCAGCAAGAAAGACTAATGTAATGGCATTGGCTGCCTGTTTTTATACCCCCTGATGACCTGACGTCAGTCCTGGAGCGACAGCAACCGACGCAGAAATACTAAGTCTCTGGTATTTGGGCCGACTGAGGGCTACCTGCAGGCAGATAATCCAAGTGTGATGACTGCAACAGTGAAACACGAAGAACATCTATGGATTCTAAATACAGAGATTTATGAGACTTGAGACAGGATATGCTATGAAGTTAGCAGCCACCTCGAGGAAAGAAGGCAGGTTGTCTGCAGATGGACACATGGTTTAAGGTTTAGAAGAAGCTTTTTTGATGTAGCTAGTAGGAATAGGATTTAGTGAAAATAAAGTTTGTTGGAGTGAGGGAGTAGTAAGAGGTGAGGGGTTGGGCTGGTTTGAGGACTGCAATAGTTTTCTAATGGTGTCGAAGTAAGAGTTAAAAATGGATGCAGTTTCTAGGGGGGGGTTTGTTGAGACAGGGGCTGGGAGAAGAGGGATTACCAGGATGGAGAATGTGGTTCATAGTTTGCCAAAATTGTCTAGGGTTTCTGGATGCAGTGGATGGAGGTGTGTGCTAGAAGTTCTTTTTGTCAGTATAGAGATGCTTTTTAGCCGTTACGGAATTCTCTATATTTTTGATAGAGTGAGAATTAGTTCTACGCCAAAGTTTCCAGGCAGAATCTCTGTTATGGATTACAGTTCGAGCAGTTTTGTGTGAGCCAACGACAGCAACAAGAGTTAATGCTTATGGTTCTGAGAGGAGCAAGAGAGTTTAAGGTGTTGAGAAAGATGGAGTTACATTTTAGGACAGCATCATCTAGAGGTAAGTTTGAGAAGACTGACTGGTATATAGAGGAGAGTGTTGCTAAAGGTTGTGGGGTTGACTTTAGATAGATTACGACCTTCTATGACTTTGTGTGGTCTGGAGAGAAGAGGGTGTCTTAGCACATGTATGAGAGAGTGATCACTTATGGAGTCAGGAAGGGATTCAGGGTGGTGTTAGAGGGAGGGGTGAGATATGATAATCCAGTCAAATATGGAATGGGTGCTGGTAGATTGTCTGTGATAGGTGGGAGAGGTCATTAGTTGAGTGTATCCATACAGATTGATGCTGCAGGTGGTGGAATTAGAGTTGAGGATTTGCCAATTGATGTTGAGATCTCCTAGTATAATGGTTTCAGTATGCATGTTATTAGACAGCCAGCAGAGGATCTGTTCTAATAAGGGTATATTTTCTTCAGGAGGTATGTAGATTGCAACTATGGTTAGAGTTTTATGGGCATTGAGTATGCAGTTGGCAATAATGAGTTTGGCTGGGTGAAAAGATGGGGGAGGGTTGGTAAGGGGAGATACTGTGAGATTGTCTAAGTACATAATAGCTACACCACCTCCTTTTTTAGGTGTATGCTCTAGGCATAGTATATTGCAGCCAGGAGGGAGAAATGCATTGTCGGCAATATGTGGTTTGAGCCATGTTTCACAAAGGGCCACTATATGGGGGGAGTATTGGGCTATCCAGGTGTGGTATTCTGTAACCGTGTTAACAATGCTGTGAATGTTGATAGAGTATAAGGAGATACGTTTGGAAGTTAGATTAGGTGGATGCGGGAGTGGTTGTGAATCTGTTGTGAGAGTAGGCGGGATAAGATCAGGGCCAGGGTTAGGGTGAATGTCCCTTGACAGTAAAAGAGCATTGGGTATGGAGGGAATAGTAGGTTTGTTACGGTAATGTAAGAAAAGCCTTAGTTTGGAGTTGTTATAAGGACAGATCTTCGGAAGCAATTTAATTCTGGGAAGAGTGAAGTCAGAGGTGTTGAAAAGTGAGGGGGGTATTGGAGTAGAATAGTGACCATCATTCAGTAGTGTGAGATGGGAAGAGGTTGGGTTGTTGGGTTGCAGAGTGAGATAGAAGTGGTAAGAGGTGAGATTAGAGAGAAGTGGAATAAGGAAGGATAAGACTAGAGTAGGGAGCATGGTACTGGGAAGAAGTAATGAAGGGGGTGGAGAAAAAAGTATTTGGATAGGGCCTAGGGAGCGTGTGTGGGAAAGGGTGGATAAGAAAGAATGGGGAGGAGCTGTGGAAAACTGGCAAAAAATTAGTGGTGGGAAGGGGGAAGTGAGGAGGGGTTAAATGTGGTTGGTTAAATTGAGGAGGAAGTAGGATGGTAGGATGAGGGGGTGTATAGGGGGATGAATATAAAAGCAATTGATGTGGGGGTGGGTGGGAATGGAGCAGGATGACCCAAACCTAGAGTATGCACCTAAGAAAAACAATCATTAAAATGTGCAACTAGACTTGAAAATTGGAAGGTAAGTCAAGCCACTTTACAAAATTTGAAGGGAAATACTAATGACTGGCTGTAGTATCAAATTAAGCACAGGTATATTGCTATTCATGAGCAAAGCTACAGTGAGAACAAACTAAAGAAAATGTTGCTATATAATGGAGGCAATGAGGGAGGTAAAGTTAGGAATAGAGGGAAAGGCTGCTTTGGTGATGTGCTTTGACTGAATACTTTAAAATTTTCTAATAGGTAGCACATCAGGTATGGACCTACAGGATCTGCAGTTGAGACTGGGGTGAGACTAAGTTGTGCAGATACGAGTGTGTCATTTGTGGTGGGGATCTTCTTGTTGTCTCCAAGTAGTGCTGTAGACCTCCATTTGAGTGTGTGGAACAGGCTTTGTGGTTGATACTGGGGTGAGACTAAGTTGTACAGACACAAGTGTGTCATTTGTGGTGGAGCCCTTCTTCTTGTCTCCAAGTAATACTGTAGAGCTCCATTTGAGAGTGTGGAACTGCGTAAAAATGGAAGAATTCAGGTCATGCACATCACCGAGCAAGTCCAGGAGGTAGGGAGATACAAGTAAAGATCCAAGTTTTATAATCATCTAACTGTAACCTCTCTAGTTACACCCACTCCCATAGAATCTTCAGCACAATTACTACTTGCCAGCTGCAAAATCAGTGAACACAACTCTTTCACCATCACTGCTATCTACAAACCTCAAGAGGATAACATTCCCATACTAGAGAATACTCTCTCCTGGATTTCATAGCACTCACATAATGAGACCACTTGGGAGACGTAAACATCAATTGGCTATCCTTTTCCTCTGAAAATACTAGTACACACATAAATCTATATGGTTTCTCCTAACTCATCTCCACCCCCACTTACACTAGCAAACCTAACTCTTCTTCCATCCTGGATTGGATACTTGTCTCAAATCCACAAAAATAACACTCACCTGAAACTCACCCTGACTTTCACAGTGATCATTGCCCAGTTAAGGTTCTCAGACATTATCCCCATAGATTGTCGCAAACTCACCAATTTCCAGTCTGACGTCGTCAACAACCATCACTCATCAAACAACTGGTCCTTCCTCTATCATTTACCTCTTGACAATGGTGTACTTAAATTTAAATTTCTCAGCATTCTCAACTCCATCATCACCCTGTGCACAGTTAGAGTCAAATCTCTTATATCTACCTGGCTTCCTCAAACTACTCGCACTCTAATGCTTAAAAGAGATAAAGCTTGGAGAATCTAGTCCAAAACAAAACTTCCCAAACACCTCCAATACTACAGAGAACTATGCAACCTAACAAAAAACATATCACCAATGATAAGAAATCCACAACCTACTCTCTCATCAAACCCAAAGAAATTTTGGAACTCCATCAACCAAATTCTGCACCCAAGTAACCCCTCTTCACCCAGTCTTAACCCAAACAATACTCCTCTAGAAACAGCAACTAAGTTCAAATACATACTTCATTGAAACCATCAGCAAACTATCACCTCAATGAAACTCCAGTACTAATGTCATCACCTCCCCAGACCCACCAATGCCCCCCAATTCTTCTCTGGCCTTCTCACTGAAAACTGTATCTACCAACTATATAAAATCCCTGCTTAGCAAGCTAAAACCCTGCTCTACCTCCAAGGACAATATCCCACCATTCTTTCTCCATAAGGCTGCAAACTCACTACTTGCACTTCCCATCGCCATTCTCCTTAACCACTTACTCAGTGAATCCAAAGTCCCCACAATTTGGAACAAATTTTACACCATACCCTTTCATAAGGGTGGTAACTCTTCAGAGCTTGACAGCTTTAGACCTACAGCAATTCTTTCACCTCATTCCAAAATCTTAGAGAAATGTGTCCATAAGCAAATCCTACACTGCCTCCTACAAGAAAACCTACTCACCCCGGCTTTCATACAAAACACAGCACCTCCACTGCTCTCATATCCTTCATTAATGCCATATCCCAAGCTAGGGACAATAACAAACTCCTTTCCACCCTATTCGTCGACCTTTTTAAAGCCTTCGACACTGTACCCCACACCCTCTGTTTTTTACTAAACTCTCTGAACTTAATCTGTCCCCTTCTACCATCTCCTGGTTTGCAAGTTACCTCTCAAATCATCAACAGTCTGTCAGATGGCTCTATACTACATCACCTGCCCTACTTATCAAAATGGGAGCACCCCAAGGGTCTATACTTGGCCCTCTTCTGTTCAACATTTTTACTAATCAATTGCATACTTCCTGTCCTCAGTCATCGCTCGTGCAATATGCTGGCAATTCCACAGTCATTACCATAGCTGACTCCCTTCTTGGACCTAAATATCCTCAAGCAAAAAATCCGTCCTATCAATCAAAAACTGGCTCACTCAGAATCAGATGATTCTTAACCCAAAAAAAACTAAACTCCTGCTTTTCACCCACAAAACCCTGAACCATCTTAAACCTTCCTTCTCTATCTCTTCCCTAACAATATACCTATCTTGGTAGTCTCTCACACCAAGCTTCTGGGGTCAGCATAGATGACCAACTCAAATTTTATCTACATATCACCTATAACATTAAAATAACATAAAAAAACTTGGACTTCTGTAACACAATAAAAAGTTTCTCACCACTAGTTCGAAAATCTCACAATCCCATGCTTACCTCTTTCCAAGCCTCTTCTGTGGCTCTCAAATCCTCACAAACCTAAAATCCACTCTCCTGTCTAAACTAGAATCTACGAACTATATAAACCAGTAAAACATGTCAAAAAGGCTCTTCTGAGGTCGCTGGAATAAATTTTATTCACCACACACCAAAATAATCCAATAGAAAAAGACGAATGAAATACAAGGTTCTAAAACATAAAAGTACTTAGCGCTTTCACCCTGAATCACTTCTGGGCATCTTCAGAGTACTAATGCATTATACAGCCTACTACCAATATATAGATGTCATCACTATTACACAACGCCTACAAATTAGTTGATTATGAGTTAATAATAGTTTTAAAGACATATATATACATTTACATTTAGACTATTGTTAACTTGGCACAGTGTTTGAATTGTAAAAAAACACATTTTCTAAAATCAATAATTTCATAGTTATCTTAATATAATGTTGAAAATTGAAAATTAAAAAGAATCAATAGTATAGTGAAAAAATACTTCATAAAAAATTATTATTATTGTACTCTTATTTAAAATAGTTTAAACACTAATAAATGTATTGTATTAGAATCAAAATATAAATAAGCATAAATATATATATATATTTGTAAAATATCATGTAAATACAATTATAAATGTTTTAATATTGCAACCAACTAGATTTAGAGACTCAGAAAGAAGATATTAATAATATAATAAAACAGTGATTAAATACAGTAGGATCTTTGTTTTAAAATACTGGAAATAGAAATGTGTCCATTAATGCCAGGTATGCAACTTGCATTAAGTCTTAGCTGCCATAAACATTCCTTGGCTTCTAACAAGTTATCATAGTCCCCTCCTTTTTCCCAACAATAAACTAGAATCTACTTACAACAAAACTGCTTGATTCGCAGCAGGTAAAACAGTCTAGCCACTGCGTTGCCCTCAAAAGCCTACACTGGTTAGAATTTCCCCACCAACTTCTCTCTCAGATTCAGATCATACATTCTGTTTTGTACCAGCTCTCCTCTTGCCCTGACCTGACCTTGCTAGTCTCCTACTATACCCACCTAGATCTCTCAGAAGTTCTGAGCAAAACCTCCTATCTCCAAACCTAAAAGCAAAATTGGTCAAAACTTGTATAGCTAATCTCCTGTCCAAGCTTGGAACAAACTTCCACTACACATCAGAAACATTACTCACCCAGATTTTCCAGACTGCTCTCAAAAACCTTCTAAATGGTACTTGGTTCTGTCACTCTACCCACCTACCAGGACAGACTCCTAGTCCCCTCCATCCTTCCTCACACCTATCCTCTTCTCTTCCTGTCATGTCCACTTTTCGCCTTGAAATTCAAAACCCTACTCCTACTATTATAATAACTTCAGCTTCTACTTTCTGGTCTCTTCTCACCTATCCACTTACTCCTCTTTTCTAAATACTGAAAAAAATTTATCTTAATTGAGCTATAACTACAACTTCTGGTACCACTAGGCACATATATTTGCCACTGTGCCACTCGAAGTGCCATGGTATATGCTTGTATACAACTAGTAATGTACAAAGGATTACACCCTGAATTTGTTTTACAATCAGATTCTTGTATTTGCTACTGTACCACTCAAACTGCCGTGGCATATGCGTGTATATAACTTCTGATGTACAAATGTTTCCACTTAGGATTTGTTTATACTATTTGTGTGCGCACTTTGGATTTGTTATGCGATTTGCTTATATACTTTGGATTTGTTATACTATTTGTTTGTACTAATTGTGGAGCTTTTCTCCCTAGGCCTCCACTGAAAAAGGGCTTTTGCTCAGTTGGACTAACCCAGACAACAAATGTCAACTAAATAATAATAAAAAAAATATAATAATAATTGGGAACATATCTTCTAGGAGTGTAATGAGTTGACAGACTTTCAAGATTCCCTGCAGACTACTCTATCAGAGATACTGGGTGAGCAAATTGGTGTATCCATGGAAATGATTTTTCTGAGCTATGGTACAGAATCTGAACTACCTAGACATAGTAAAGCCTTGCTGAGTCTAATTATGGTGGTTGCCAAAAAAAAGCAATTACTAGAAACTGGAAATCTAAGTCTAAACTAACTGTACTAGAAGTAGTGAATATAGTAACAGAAAAAACAACTGGAATTGGGATCTTTAGAAAAGGGGAGGAGAAATTACAAAAGAAAATGGAAATTGTGGGAACAATACATACAAGGGAGGAATGAGGTTTAAAAGAAGGCAGGATTTGAATTAGCTATGAAATATTTAACTTGCAATGATTGGGGAGATTGTAAATGATGTATAATATCTGCAACTAAAATGATGTCAACATGGTTTGTAATGTATAATGCTTGCAACAAGAAGTTATGTACTCACCATAACGTTCGATGTATGTAGTCCATCTCGCCTCACATTCTTACCTGTGTGTTCGGAGCCGAATATCGGCTTCGACTTGGCCAAACTTTTCTAGCTCGAACTCTTCTATTGGCTGGGCTAAGCAGGTATCCCATGGTGCACTGCTCTATATCCCCAGATGTAGTTTGCTGCAATACACATTCATACCCCATGCATACACAACATCCACGTAAAAAGAATAAGCTAAAAGTAAAGGGAACTCTGCGGATAGAAACCTAACCTCCAGATGTAAGTAAGAATGTGAGGCGAGATGGACTACATACATCGAACGTTATGGTGAGTACATAACTTCTTGATGTTATGTAGTCCTATCTCGCCTACATTCTTACCCGTGGGACAGCGTCCCTAGCACCTACATCCTGGGTGGCTCATAGGAAAATACTCCTGAGTACTGTGGAACCAAAGGATGACCTGCCCCTAGATACCATGTCCAATTTGTAATGAGAAACAAATGTGTGAGGAGAAGCCCAAGTAGTTGCAGCACATATATTATTCATTGACAATCTGGCTTGATAGGCTGTAGATGTAGAAACAGCCCGAGTAGAGTGAGCCTTGACCAGAAATGGCAGATCTTTTCCTCCTGCGTGGTAGGCGAAAGAGATGCAACTAGATATCCATCTGGATAAGGTGATCTTGGAGGCAGGGGACCCAATTTTGTTATCCGAAAAGGAGACAAACAGTTGATCAGACTTCCGGATATCTTTTGTTCAGTGCAGATAGAAACGTAACTGTCTGTGTACATCCGATTGATGAAATTTAAATTCTGCCTTGTTGGAAAAATGAGGAAAGAATACAGGCAACTCAATGGATTGATTAAGATTAGATACGGAAGCCACTTTAGGAAGGAAAGAAGGGTTTGGTCTAAGAGAAACCCTGTCCTTGTGGAAGATTAAGTATAGAGGTTTGATAGAAAGAGCTCGAATTTCTGAAACTCGCCTTGCTGAAGTGATTGCTGTTAAGAAGGCTGTTTTCCAGGTCAACAATTTCAAGTCACAGGTAGCTGCAGGCTCGAAAGGTGGTGAAGTAAGGGCTTGTAGAACAAAATTGAGATCCCAGGGCATGATAGGTTCGGAGACTAGAGGATGGAGTAACAGAGTACCCTTCAGGAAAGCCTTGCAGAGTCTATGAGCCATGAGACTAGGCTCATTAGCAACATGAAAATTAGAGATCGCTGCCAACTGAACTTTGAAGGTAGCTGATGCGGAACTCTGATGGAAAAGCATAGACAAAAACTCCAAGACTGAAGCAATTGGAGCTGTGTAAGGATCAATTCCTTGGGTATGGGCCCAAATAGAAAACCTCTTCGATTTGCTAGAATAAATCTTCCTAGTAGATGGCTTATGAGAGGAAGACAAAATGTGAACCACTTCCGGTGAAAAATTATGAAGCCTAACTAACGATGGAAGTGGAGTAGCCAGACTGTTAACCAGAGGGTCATCAGAGAGGGGTGGAACTGTCCCGACATGTGTGTCACTAAATCTGGTTGAGGGTCCAGAATCCAAGGAGTGTCCACAATGTATGGTTGGAGAAAGTGGAACCAGACTTGATGAGGCCAGTGTGGAGCAATCAGAATCATTCTGCTTCCCAAGGATTACACTTTCTGAATCACTTTTGACAGCAAGGGAAATGGAGGGAAAGCATAAAGCAGACCGGAGGGCCAATCGTGAACTAGAGCATCCCTGGGCAACTCCCCCTGTGGGGGGATCAGCGTGAAGTAGCTGCTGCATTTGGCATTGAGGGGGCTGGCAAAAAGGTTGCAGCAAGGCTGACCCCATCTGCTGAAGATTCGTTATGCAACTAGACGATTCAGGGACCACTCGTAAGGCATCAGAATAGCTCTGCTTAGCCTGTCTGCAATCACGTTGGACTTCCCCGGAATGTGCGTTGCCACCAGAAACCGTTGGGAAGATACTGCCCACTGCCACACTCGCATGGCCTCTCTGCACAGGGGGTAAGACCTGGCTCCCCCTTGCTTGTTTAGATACCACACTACTGACATGTTTGGATACCACACTACTGTGCTTGTTTAGATACCACACTACTGACATGTTGTCCGAGTGTATTGCAATCGTCCCTAGAGGTAGAAAGCTCTGAAGTGCCTGCAACGTAAGTAGCACTGCTCTCATCTCTAGGACGTTGATATGCAAATGTATCTCGTGATCTTGCCATGTGCCTTGGACTGTCCTGCCAAGATAATGCCCCCCCCACCCCATCTGGGAGGCGTCCGTGGTCACTGTAGTAACCAGGATAGGTGGAACGAAGGGCCTTCCCCCCATCCAAATTGTTGGTGCAAAGCCACCAACTGAGATCCTGTTTGCATCTGTCCGTGAGCAAAATGGGGTGAGAAAGTGGAAATTTTTGGAGAGACCATTGAACAAAGAGGAGCCATTGAAGAAGTCTCATGTGCAATCTCGCTAGAGGGACCAACATAATTGTTGCTGCCATGGTCCCCAGGAGTTGAAGAACCCATCTTGCCTTCGCTTTCCTCAGGGGCATCAGGGTGTGTATCTGTTGTTGTAAGATTCTGATCCTTTCCTGCGGTAAAAATGCTCGCATTCGAATGGTGTCTAATTCTGCGCCTATAAAAGTGACATGTTGCAACGGCAACAAAGCAGATTTTTCCTAATTTAGTATATTGCCCAACTGTCGACATAGAGTGATGGTAGCATCCCTGGTTTGGACAAGTTGATGCCTGGTGGGGGCGGTAAGGAGCCAGTCATCCAGATACGGAAACACTTGGAATCCCTGCTGTCTCAAGTGAGCAGTCACCACCGCCATACACTTGGTGAACACCCTGGGGGCTGTGGTGAGACCAAAGGGCAGGTCTCGAAACTGGAAATGACTGGCTCCCAGCCAGAAGCGTAGGTGACTCCTGGATGCCCTGTCCATTTTGACATGGTAGTAAGCATCCTTGAGGTCGATGGAGCACACCCATACCTCCTCTCCCAACAATGGGAGAATGGATTGTAGTGTGACCATACGGAACTTGGACTTCTGTACATAGTTGCTCAGTTGGCTGACATCTAATATGGGTCTCAGGTCCCCTGTTCTTTTCGGCACCAAAAAGAATCTTGAGTAAGTCCCTAATCCGATTTGGTCTGAGGGGACACGCTGGATGGCTCCTTTTCCTAGCAGCTTTGAAACCTCTGAGGCTGCTTGATCCCTTTGACTGGGTGGAACATCTGGGATTTTTCTGATTGAAGGGGGGGGGTCTGACGTAAACGGAATGAGATAACCTCCGGAAATTATTCGTAATACCCATCGGTCCTGGGTGATGCTTTTCCAGGCTTCCGGATATAACGAAATTCGACCCCCGACTGGCTCCGGATAAGCACAGCCGGGCACTCCCTCAGGAACGAGAGTAGGGAGAGCCATGAAAGGAATCGCGGTCTCCTGAATTGCGGGGGCCCCCTCTGCCTCTAGGGCAGCATCTCCCTGAATAACCTACCCCTCCTCTGCCGCTAGAGGGGGACTCACCTTGTGTGGCAGGAAAAAACCTCTGTGATTTTTTGAACCACATCTTCCCACCCCGTGGGCCTTGGGGTAAGACCTAGAAGGAAGGGAAAAATGGACCTCTATGGCAGACAGGGTCTTTCCCTCGTGCTCACACCTGGTGAGGGTGTCTTTCACTTTGGTTCCGAACAAAGCATCACCATCAAAGGGGGTGTCAGTGAAGGAAGACTTGAAGGCCTCCGCGAAGTGACAAAGGCGCAGCCAGGCTTGCCTTCTAAGGGCGACTCCTGAGCTTGCTGCCCTACTCGCTCCCTCGGCTGCATACGAAATGAGCCGCATGGAGGAGTTGACAATGGAATTGAGGGTAGACACCTGGGCGTTAACGTTCTGGGCCATCGCCTCAGGGACGTTACCTGCAAGAGTATCTCCTAACTCCTTGAGGAGATCTCTCTGGAGCAGAGTGAAATGAGACAGTTCAGCGGTCGTAAGGTAAAGGTTGCTGACAAGAGGGTACGCTTCCCGTACTGGTCCATGGTCCTAGACTCCTTGTTAGTAGGATGGATGGAGGAAGAGGTCTCTGCTACTTCCTTCTGAGTGGCCGCCACCACCACCATGGCATCTACAGGGACTTCTTTGACAGAAATTCCTTACCCAGGGGAGCAGAAAGAAACTTGTTGGGACGCCTGGGTATGGGCTCCACAGAATCAGGGTTTTCCCACACCCTTTGACAAATCAAATCTAGGAGCTCGTCGAAGGGTGGGGGACACCCAGGAGGCGGAGGGCTGAGCACCAAAGGCCTTAAAGAAGACAGACTCCTCCTTGGAGCGTGCTTTGGATGGCCGGTCACTTCTTTGTTTCAGTATCTCCAGGATGTCGGAGAAGGAAACATCATCAGAGGATGACTTGGGGGACCCCTCCGATTCCTCGAGGTCAGTATCAGAGGTGAGAGACTCATCCTGGGAGTCTATGTGCTTCCTCTTGGATGTTTTCTTTCTAGGGGGCTCCTCAGGCATGAACTCTGAAGGGCCCTCAGAAAGTTGGGGACCACTCGTGGGGGTATCCCTAGGCCTTGGTGCTCTGCTGTCCATGGATAGGTGGTGATCAGAGGCTCTCACCGGAGTGGTGGGGGACAGAGTGACCGACCCGCCTGATGTAGCTGACGATCTGGCCAGTGCAGTCCGCATGGCTTCGAAGGCAGGCCCCCCCCCCGATTCCGAGGACCGGCCAGAATCCGAGACCATGACGGGAGTTGGAGTTCCCCGAGCCGAGGCACCGAGAGGGAGGCTCAGAACTGAAATATGTCCCGAGATGTCCCCCTCGGGCCCGACTGAAGAGTCCCGAGTCCCGAACCCCGAGGACGGAGCCGACAGGGTCAGAGCCGATATCGGTACCGATGGGCTGGAGGGGCCATCGGAACCGGCCTAGGAACATCACACGGCGCGGGACACTCCGGCTCCGAAGACAGAGATGCGCTCGGAGGAGGAATGATCGAAGAAGGGGTTAGGACGGGCTCTGGAGTCGACTGGGCCAGAGCCGAAAACAATTTCGCCAAAACCGGTGACTGGAGGAGCCTCTGGACCACCCTATCAACGTCCACATCCGAAAGGGTCCTGGAGGATTTGGAGGACAGGGGGGAGATCGAGATCTCCTCTCAGGAGAAACTGTCTGAGACTGGGCGATTGGCTAGGAAGAGGTTCCAATATAATTGGAGCCGACGCCGGTTCCATCTACACAAACACTTCCTGCGGCCCCGAGGACAGTGGAGCC
Organism: Protopterus annectens; assembly: GCF_019279795.1. NCBI lineage: Eukaryota > Metazoa > Chordata > Ceratodontiformes > Protopteridae > Protopterus > Protopterus annectens. The sequence continues at coordinate 371,591,559 of NC_056735.1, forward strand.
GAGGAGGTCGATGCTAGTTTTGTGATTTTCTCCGGAGGCTCCGATGAAGCTGACGGAGCCGGAGATCTCTTTTTAGACTTGGATGACTTAGACTTAGCACTGGGAAAAGAATCCAAGGCCTCTTTGAAAGAGGGTTTCGAGAGTCCCTTTAAGATCAGCTTATTCTTTCTCTCTTGGAGCACTCTGGGACTAACGCATGGCAAAAGCTGCAGGACTCCTGCAGATTAATGGCTCCCAGGCAACAGACACAAATAGAATGCCCATCGGTGATGGACATTTTGTACCTGCATTTAGAGCACTTTTTGAAACCCGAAGGTTTGTGCTCCTTGGAATCTTTGGACATTTCTCACAGCAAACACCAACAGCACAACCCAAGAAATGGTCTGACAAGAAACTCACAGACGCTCAACACCACAAAAAATGCGGGAAACAGTTATGAACTGTAACAGTACACACACACTGAGGCAAACCAGGTCAAAAATCTCTAACTAAAACGGTTAATGACCACGAAGTAAGGGAACAGATAACAAACCTCTAACTTAAATGGTTTAGCACGAACATACAGCACAAAAGGACTAGGTCCTCTAACTGAAACGGGCCTAGCCTGAGGGAACAGTTAGCAGGATACCACAAACACAAGCACACTACCAAAAACCTAAAACAACACTAAAAGACAATAGCTATGAAAATAGCTTTTCGTTTATGAACAAATTTTTTCTCAAAGACAAGAAAAAGGTACTTAGCCACAGCCAAGAACGAGACCACGTCCGAGCTACACGAGCAGCAAACGAGATCTGAGAATATGGAGAAGTGCACCATGGGATACCTGCTTAGCCCAGCCAATAGAAGACTTCGAGCTAGAAAAGTTTGGCCGAGTCGGAGCCGATATTCGGCTCCGAACCCACGGGTAAGAATGAAGGCGAGATAGGACTACATAACATCTAAGATTATGTCAATATGGCTTGTTTTCATAAGTGATAATTTAATAAAGATGTTTCTCATTAAAGAAAAAAAAAAACAAAGACTACCTACGTCAGGAAATTTAGATTATTTGGGTGAAAAGACTTACATAAATATTTTTATACTCTGGTTAGAATCCATAAGATATTTACAGAAGCTGTGAATTCTTTCTGGAGATGTCATGAAAATGAAAAAGGAGTTGGCAACACATTTTTAGGGATTGCATCAAACTAAATAAGTATAAAAAAAAAAACAAAACAAAAAACAGAACTTTACTTTTGATAGGACAAACACCTAGGTATGAGCAATACGTGGAACAGGAAGAGTTTTACTTTAATAGGCTTGGGAAACCCAATAAACTCCCTGTGGCAATGGTTCACACTTCATTTTACTAATAGTAAAAACAATGATAACAGAAAAAATATAACACATTAGGAACCCCAAATTCAGGAAGTTACAGCCTTAATGTACAGGAATGGCCAAAAAAAAAAATAGAGGGGAACTCAGATAAGCATAAAGTTTCCCCTTTTAATGAAAACTGAAATGAAGCAATACAAACTGGCAGTATGTTGCAAGTATACATACCTCAAAAATCCCCAATCAGATTATTATTATGTGCTTAATTATGAAACTTGGAAAAAAAATTGTGAACTTTGATATTGGGTTGGCTCTGATGCTTTGGGCAGATTACAGTAAACTGTTTAAGAATTAAACATATACCTTTACTGACCAAATCTAAGCTACTAAAGTAAAAAGAGTGTGCAACATGCATGTGGACTACACTGCTTTTAATTCAAATCTACTCAAAAGAAATAAAATCAATGCCCCCTTTCGTCCAACTGTCACCCTCAGTGATAAGGGAATGAGTAGGTCAACTGGACAAGAGACGACTGATGAATGGCAAGCAACAGGGGAAAATATTAAAAAAGAAAGTTGCATCCATGTATCTTTTGAAGAAAATGAAATGAGGCAGTTTTATACAGCAGTCAGGACATATTAGTAACAGTAGCAAAAGTGGCATGCTGGAAATACACACCTGGCTACTGCTTCACTGTAGACAAAACCAGCGTCAGCTCGCTTCACGATCTCAAAGCACAAATCTGCACCATCCATGCTAAAAGAAAAGAAAAAAAATATATAAATGGAAACGTTGCCTTTTAGCTGCAGTTAAAACACTGTGTGCAGTATTCGTGATGTATACAAAAACTTTTGAAAGCTATAAACTCTCATAACAGTAGTTTCTTTCTAAATTACCTTCCTTCTTCAGCTGTCATCCTACACTACATGGCTAACATCTAGCTCCAAAACCTGCCTTTCACCTAAGTACCTGCACCTGATGGTACAAGTATACCTTATCTTACCTTATTAAAAGTAAAAGAAATACAAATGAGCCTTAAGCTCTTGTCAGCACAAATCTATCTTTTACTAAACAAGGAATAACTTGGAATTACATGCTCCTGGCAACATATCACCTGTCCATGTTGGAGATCTAATTGAGAAGGACAGCTGCAACAAAGTACCCTTCCACTACAGCCAAGGACACATGGGTATTCTGTCAACATGTGGGCTTTGGATCAGCGCGGGGAAAAGTGACAGCTTCCTAAGATATGGACTTGGGGTGAACAGGACAAATGATTTCAACATGGTAGATGTAGGTTAACTTCATAACCTCACCACCACCACCTTAAAGTAAGACACACTTCTTTACATACTCAAACACTCAGAATTATACAACTGCTCTCAGCCTTTGCTACTAAAGATAACAAGCATTAGGAAAGGCATCCAAATTTGCAGAAATGCAATACTTCACATTATGAATCACGGTTCAGAGTAAATAAAATGAAAACAGTCCATCATGTCAGATAAAAGCTGGAATATCTAACCAGTCTGTCTTGTAATATAAACAAAAGTTATGCACTTACCATAACAATAGATTCTTTCATTCTAATCCACTCAATATGATGCATGGGTCAGTGAGTGACTGCTTGGATCCAGTCTGGCACAGAGTGTGCTACAGCCTCTAACCCATTAAAAAATCTTCCTACCCATAATCCCTCTACCCCCCCCCCCCCTTAGCTACCTCAGATCTTGCTTGGCACCTGCTTTTAGAAGCCTGAATGAAGTGTGTTACTTTGGATCCAGGCATTAAGGAAGGCAGTCTTTCAGATCCCATGAGATGGAAGGAGGACAGGAGGGTTGTCATATAAGATAGACTGGAATGAAATAATCTGTCTTTATGGTAAATATATAACTTTCACATCCTCTTCATTCACTCTGCCTGGTTTGATGCATGGGTCAGAACCCCAGGCTACGTATATTCCCAAGAGGAATCATGACAAAAGCCCATTCAAAATTGAAGCACCAAATGAACCTTTAGCTCTGGAACTGCAGTCCAATTTATAGTGCCCAGTGAAAGCAGTTGGCTGCCTCCAAGATGTCTTAAATAGAGTGAGCTCTGAAAAAGACAGTCGAAGTAGCCATTGCTCTGGTAGACTGGGCTCTGGGTCTGCCACACGAAAGCTTACTGTGAAGTTCATAAATAAAGGAAATGCAATTCAACAGCCATTTCAAAACGGTGACTGGACACTTTCTTAACCAACTTATTCCATGTGAAGGAACTGAATAGCCATGTTGTTCATCCTTCTGAAAGGGAGCAGTCCTGTGACGGTAGCAACAACTGTGTGTACATGTAGGATATGCAGAAGTTATTCTCCCTTGTTTGATAATTTGGAAGAAATACTAGTAAATGGATGGATTTAGACAGGTTATGTTCGGGACCATCTTAGGAACAAAGAAGAAGTTAGTTCTCAATTTTACCCTGTCTTTGTGAAAAACAAGGTTAAGTGAAAATTGTAAGAACATGCAACCAAAATCTTCTGGCTTCTGGCAGATGTAACCACCACCAAGAAAAGTTTACTAAGATAAACATTTTAATTCTGAGGTATTAGCAGGCTCAAATGGAGGGTTAGTTAAAGCCTCTGGGATGAAATTCAAATCCCATGATTGCAGTGGATCTTTTACTGGTGGTTGGAGCAGGATGGTAACTATGAGAAAATTCTTAGATAACTTATGGGACGCCAAAAAATGATGCTGAAATAAGTTATGGAAGGACGAAATTGCCACTAGTTGAACTTTTAACAGTAGAAAAACTAAAACTTGTGGGGGGAAACTGTAGATGAATCACTTCTTGACCTTTTGGCTAAGATGGAATGTAGTAAAAAGCCAAACTTCAGCCAGATAGGGGCCATAAAAGAATCAATGTTTTGATTATGGCCCCATGCTGCAAACCTCTTCCACTTACTGCAATATATCCTCCTTGTAGATGGCTTCTGTGAAGCTGTGAGGATGTGAACAACTATTTGGGGAAGGAAAGAGTCCCTCACCACAAATGCAACAGGAGAAACCATGCGGTTAGTTTCAGATTGGGAAGGTTTCCAAATGCAAATCCAGAAGCCAGGGGAACTCCTTCAGGTAAGGCTTCAGGTGAGGAAACCAAATCCATTGATGCCAATACAAAGCAATGACCATAGAGCATTCCGTAGAAATCCTGGGGTCTGGCGGCTGAATATCTGCTGAGCATCTACTGAACTGAGGGGCCATTCGTAAGGCTCTAGGAGATTCCTGCTCAGATTATTCACTAGAATGTTTGCCTTTCTGGGAATGTGTGTTGCCACCAGAAAATGGTGACAGTCTATTACCCGTTGTCATACTTTCATAGCCTTCAAGATATATATATAATGGTAATGTTTTCTGTTTTCCCAGAAACCACAGCTTGGAGAAGGTAATCCTGAAGTTCCTGCAACACAAGGACTGCCCTCAATTCCAAGACACCGAAGTGAACAACCTCCTATCGGTCATGTCAGGTAACAGGAGGCATGCCCTACCTACCTATTATGTCTAGCACCAGATGGTATATCCTCCTACCGGTAATGCTGGAAAACAAGTAACATGCCCCTTTGTCAGGTTGCACAGGCGATAAGCATCACCCACCATAACAAGATGTATGTGCCATCTACCTGGTATGTCAGATAAGTGGTACATGCAACCAGAAATATCAAATAGGTGGCAAACCTCACTTATGTCGGGCAACAGGTGACATCCACCCATGTCATGTTAGCTAACAGATGGAATGCCCCATCTAAAACATCATGTAATATACACTGTCATATCAGATAAATGGCAGACGTCATCTGCCATGTCAAACAGATGGCATGCCCTCTAGTCACATGAGGCAACATGTGCTATGTGCCACCTATTCCGGTTAGCCTCTACATAACTTGCCAAGTAACAGGTGGCATGCCATCATTATATTATCAAACCGCTGTCAAACAAGAACAGAGGACTCCACCTTCTGCATCACACCAGTGGTCAATATGCCTGATATGAAAAACAAGACTCTTCTGATGACACAAATAACGTTCCACAGAATAACTATTGATTCTGACATGCAAAGTTACCAAAGCGAATAATCTGGAAGAACAAAGACGATGAGGCAAGCATGCATTTCTGCTGCATTATAAAAACAGTTCAGCAGAAACTTAAAGGGACTGTCTTTTGTAATGATTTTCTTTCTTTCAGCTTCCTCAAGCACAAGATAAAGTGCTTCTTCTTTACAAAATTATTACATAATTTATATTTCAGTAAAGAGGCATTAAATTAGGAAGAAAAGAGAAGCATCACAATTAAACGTTGGGTGTCTCTGATGGCAGATTAAACATGATTTCCATAAAAACACTTTAAATCAAGGAAATTCGCAATACATTTGGGAAATAGTAAACGATCAGATCACAAATTCTAAGGTTTGCTCAACCAAGTAAATATGTTTTTAATTAAGGATAAAATTACTTATAAAGTTATTAAAGCATTTGCTGGACTGCCTTCATGGAAAATTCAAACCTTTAAAATTGTTCTATACCGAAACAGATGAACAGTGACTGTATATGTTAAAAGGCAGTCTGCCAATACATTTCTTGGTAATTTGTTAACACTGCAGCTATCAATTCAATTGGATAAGTAGTGCTCTTATCATAAAATGCGGAACTGTGCAGGGCATGAAATAAATAAAGAAATGCACTCCTCTCCAACAGCAATTTAATGCTCCTGCATAAACAACACAAGAGAAGGAGGGCCCCACCACTTGTGATTTTATTACAGTAATAATGCCTCTACCAATTTCGTTTTCTGCAGCAAGACATAGCCTTGCCAGTGTGGCACATTTCTGGAAGTAGATGAAGTGCACACCATTACGTATTACAGTGACCTGCCTTTATTCTCAACCTCTGCCCTGAAGTCTTTACGGCATTATTCAGAAGCATTCTGTACTACTTAAAATCACTGCTTCACTCAGACAGCTACCATCAGTTTTCTAAGTAAAAGGCTGTATCGATCTTGCATTCATTCTACTACCTGCTTCTTACTTGTCATCAACATACTGCATTTTGGCTCTAGACAATTTGTTATTGTAAATATATTTTATGAAACACCTCACTGTGTACTACTACACCTCAAAGGGACAGCAGGGAAATTAATACTCCATATGAGATGTACAGAATAGTGGTAATGAAATCACGTAGTTAAGCTCTGACACATGACAGCACTGGTGGCACACAGAGATCAAGTCTGGACTACATCCCAAGTGATCTAAGTTCCACCAATGGCTTGGCAGCTTGACTAAGCAGGGAGGATGGGTGGGTCCACAGGATTGAAGCTGACCACACAAAGTCACCATCCTTCAGAGGAGGAGCCATGCAGTGGGGCAGTTTGAGGGTCAGAGCTATGCTCACTAAACTACAATGGGTGGCAGCCTTCAACTCAGGTGTGTCGAAGCATGCACTTGCAAGGGCGAAGGCACTGTGGTGATATGTCAGACTACAACTGCTACTGTGCTGACACAGTGTCATTAGCACTCTAACAAGGGGGTTGAGAGTTAGGCCAATCAAAATGCTTTCACTGCTATGATACCGACAAGAGCACAAAGCATGCTCATGGCTAGCTGAATGATGGTCCCCAGTGCACAGCTCTCGCCTTGGCAATGGGTAGAATTGCCATAGCAGAGAAGCAAATGGGTCTGTCTCTTCATGGGGAGGCATGGGGGCAAAAATAATCTAGAAAAAAATAATTTGAGTATTAACATAACATGTCTTTTTGCTTCAATTTCTTTTCTTTGTAGTACTATACAACTCCTGGATTTAAACCGGACATTTTAATGATGGACACCATTGGATGCTGATGAGAGGATTCAAGACTAAGGAATACAGATAAAATCTCATCCCTACGTCTACTCATCTCAGAGTTAAAGTGGGTACAAAGCGGCAACTAGGGATGTCGTGACCCTGCCCTAAGCAGGTAACACAAAGTAAGTAGAAGTCTCTGTGTGGGATTTGCTTACAACATGGGAGACAATTATTTACTTTATCTTACATGTGATTAAAGCAAACAAAAGGAGTTCCCTAGCGGGGTACTTATCTTTCAGACTACTTCTCTCTGGTGCAGACCGACTGACACACTGAAATACTGCTTCAGGCTCATACTGCAATAAAAGACTGATATTATGACATAGACTGGCTCCCTATATACCCAAGCATACTGATGTCAAGTTAGGGCATACGCCAGCCTAGGGAGGAGGAAAATGTTTTCTGTGGTAGTCATGTCGGCCAAGGGCTTTCATGGCAGGAAATCGCACAAGTCAGGACTGCAACAGTGAAACGCAAAGAACATCTTGCGTTTCCCCACACCAAGCACATCAAAAAATCTTAGTATTACACCTTGGTCCTATTATGATCTTGCATCCCTTATTCTCTGAAGTATTTCGTGTCTTGTAATTTCTCTTGAACAAAGCAAGCATCCAGTTCACTTTTCCTGTTCATCTAACCATCATTTTGTTAACTATCTGACACCACAATAACCCCTGGTACTTACCCTCTTATCAAAATTATAGGTGATACCTGCAATGTCTCTTCTTAACTTTAAAATGTTTTCAATAAGGACTAGACAGCTTCAGCCGCTACCATAGTCATTCATGTGTTTAGCTAATGAATTCGTACTAATATTCCTTTGTGTATCTGACCTGGTCAGATACACAAATATTAGTACGTATTCATTAGTTTTCATTCATTCAGATATTAGTACGAATTCATTTTGTTTTCATGGTAATAGATAAAACAATTGTGAATTTAAGAAGAGGTGATTTTAATAATAAATTGGAAATTAAGGAATATGAATGGATTCTAAGAATGAATGCTGATACTTTACTTGGTATAAATCAGACAGTGCCATTAAAACCCATATTGAAGCATAAACAAATGTGCTTGCAATAATTATGTTTTACCTTAAGGTTTTAATTGACCGTTAATTAGTTGATTGATAGGCTGTTTGTGATGAATATTTAAGTGAACTGTTTTATCCTTGATGGTTATATACTGATGTAGGGTTCTTTTACCTGAAAGCTCTGTTTTGTAATACACATTCGGTTCTTAGCAGTGTTATCCACTTCCTTTTTTGCATTTGAGCTTCACTACATGGACTGTGATTTTACTCTATATTTCCTTTTCTCTGTGAAATTCCAAGGAAATCCCAGGTTTTTCCAACAGTCAACAGTCCAAACTTGTGTATCCCTCTAAAAATGGTCACAGGGGTGTTAACCTCAAAGCTTTGTGTAAACTGGAAGTGCACGATGCAATGTACCCAACAGATATCAACTTAGAATTCTTAAAGGAATGCAAATACCATTAAATTAACCTTTTTAATAAATTATGGAAGAAGCGTAGGGTTTCCAAAAGTAAAACAGGGCTAATAAGAATCCACTCCACAAATGTAACAGCAAGGGCAGAAGCTGAAATAACAGCAAGACAGGCTAGTGTGAGATGCAAGACAAATCTCAGACTGAATAACTGTTGAAAGAAAAATGTTTACTTAACTTCTGGAAGCCATAGGAACAAAGGATCCAAGTCAGGATGGATTCACAACAGGGCTGTTCTAGAAAAATTCAAGACTGCGGTGGTGGTGCTACGGTAGAGTTGTCGCCTCACAGTAAGACGCTGACCGGTTCGACTCTCAGCTAGCGCGTCTTCTGCGTGGAGACATGCGTGAATGGGCGTACCTTTGTTGAAGGCTGTGCGTTAGGGCTGGCAATTCAGCACGTAAAAATCAACTGCCAATCATTAGCGGACCGGAGTTCCGCTGTGGCGACCCCTAACCGGGAAAAGCCGAAAGACACAACAACAACTGTGACTGGGTAACATGGCATTTCCTGAAAAAGATGCTGTGGACAGGACATACATAAACTTTATCAGGGTGACCCTATGCGATATGTTAAATAGGAAATCATGTGTCCTTTGGGTTGGACAAGTAAAAGGATACTAAGGGTTTCAGTAAAAGTGATTTAATCTTACAAAAGGACAGTAACTAGTAGGCATGTTCTTTTTACTTTCTTTACAATCAACATCATAGAAGGTTTAGAAAACAAATTACTGATGACATAAGATTTACGCATCAGGCATGATTCAAGAAAAGCCCAGAAATTACCAGAATTCTAGAAAAATGGGCAAACATAAGGCAGCTTAAAACAGCATGCAGAAAATAAATTATGTAGGAAATAAAATGACCAGGAAATGGGCAGACAGCTGAAAAGAAGACTACAGCAAAAACAAAGGAGGAAAGGGAAGGGTGGCAGAATTCTGACAGGAAAACGAAGCTTTGCGAATATTTTTTTCATACAATTAAGACTCCACCTCAAGTACTTTTCAGACTTTTATGGAGACCATACCATCACAATGATGCAAGACAAGACACAGGCAGTTCAGAGTTAACAAACATGGTGCATGTCTGTACTAAAAGCCCTACAAAAATACATTAAAACAGCATGTACAACAGCAATTTTGAAAAAGGTAGCAGGCTACTTTTAACTTACTTAACTTTTTTAAAAATACTTCAGCAAACTCAATTAAGTCCTATTGGATATCAGATTTCTAAACAAATAACGAAAATGTAGATGTACAAGAATACCACAACAGAACTTGAAGATACCAGACGGAGAGTACACGTGACACAAAGTATTACATACAGAAATGGAGGTCTACGACTGAAACAGCCTTCAAAAAAGGAGAGGCACAGTCCAGATTGGTACTATTACTTACTTTTGCTATGGTGCAGACAAAACACAAATTTTACGCATAGGAGTCCAGAAACAAGCCATTGGACAAGGAGGTTCTACATTTTGTCGATAGCAGGGAAAGGGAAAACAAGATTTATTTGCCCATCCAGACTAATACCTTACTCACTACTTGTCTGCTTCCCTTTCTGGACCCCGCTGCTCTAAACTCCTCCTCAATAAATATCACAGAGAGTGTAGCTTCCACATGTTCCACAGAGTGATGAGAGACATTTTTCACAGCTCCTGAGTGCAAACAGAGAACTAAGCCACAAATGGAAGCTTAAGTTTCCCAGTCCATCTGTTCCATCCTTACCTACAGTCACAAGTACTGGGTATTGAATGAAAGGATATGATTGTACACACAAGTAATGAGGGTTGGTGGGCTCACTACCCATGAAGAGTATAGCAATCTGGGAAAATCTCCTAGTACTGCCACTGCTCCTTTATGTTGAACAAGAGTCAGCTGACAAGGTCTAGACACTTTTTCCTGATGTCTACTGGGCATCTCCATGGAAGGCAAACCAGGCAATCCTGGTTGAAAAAGGCCCAATACATATTAGAAGGAATTATGTGAATCCCCACAGGATGCACTGGGGATAAGGAAGTCTAGGTTGTGCTGCTCACCTTGCAAACTCTATGATCTCACCAGGACAAGCAGTTTAAAAAATAAATACTGCACATGGAAGAGGGCATATTTAAAAGGAAAATGTCCTTGGCAGAAAGATGGGGGGGGGGGGGGGGCATGTGGAAACTTGACATATGAACAACATGAACAGCAAACCTGTGAATTCCTGGACTAATTTAAAACATGTAAATGCCAAATGTTAGAAGGAGTAAGAACAGGAAAGTACATTTCAATAATGAAGAAGGGGTTCAGAAAAATAATAAAACAATTAAGCAAGAATGAAAGCGGAGCTTAGTCATTAACATGGTCAATTTTAAAGACCCAGATGGCAGGCCAAATATAAAAGGTAAGTGAACCTGGTACATGATGCAACCCATTCATGACACACAGAGAGCCTCAGAGTCTTGGGAGACATTTACTGAAAGTATACTAATGGTTCTTTTCAATGAAGACAAGAAAGTAGTACTGGACACCTGAAGGAAATGCTACCTAGTAAGCAGCGCTAAAATACTTGCTAACAGACTAATACATAGGACGCCACAATACGAAGTGATGGTTGCATTTGAACCAACTTTGTGGAAGACAGAAATGTACAGCAGTGCTGACTTTAATTAAATAACTCAGGCAAGAATTTAAGGAAAGGCCGATGGTATGGAAGTTTGCAGTACCTGATAAAAAGAATAAAAGTGAATTTTGTGTTATGGAGTACATCAAATATAAGATCATCTGAGAAGAGGAACAGTAACATGGGTACAAACAATAATGGTCGGAGAGCACTTATTGTTAAATATATATATTTTTTTCATTTTTGTTTAAATTGTTTACCCTTATCAACAACCCCTTCAAAACAAAATAAAAAGTAAAAAAAAAAATTCAGGAATCTTCCAGCTCTTACCTTCGACAAAAGAGGCCTCTCAGGGTTGAGTTTTGGTTAGTTTGCGGTATAATCCTTCATAATGTAGGTCCCCCAAAGTCTTAAGAGTCTAGAAATATAGTTGTCTGTGGTTAACAGCTAGGATATATGGGATCCAGAGATGGACAGAGCTAAAGATGGCAGGCCTGTTCGCAATGGATATGTGTAATCTGACAGAATTATTAAAGTTATTTATTTATTTACTTAATTTATTTATTTTACTGAAGACTAGTCATATAAACCAAGGTATGTGAATCTTAACTTGGCAGAAGGGTTTCTGCATGAACAGAAGTTCTCCATCCCATTCCATGAAGGAGGCCAAGACCTTTGCACCCTCTTGACCAATATAACTCTGACATTACAAGACTGTGTGGTGACTTATTAATCGTTTCAGTGAGTGCTGATTCAAATAATTGAGCTGAAGCTTTGATGAAAACCAACTCAATGGGATGATCACATACCATTAGCAACACTACCTCAGGTGGCAAGACATGAAGTGATACACTGTATACACACAACATGCTTATGTGCTCAACACTGGAGCATATGTTACGCCACCTTTATAATGGGTGCTGCAGCAAAGTTCCCATTACTCTTAAGTTTCACTACCTGCACTAATGCCAAAGAAATAATGGAAGGGGAGCTGTACATGGTCAGGGATATCATGTTTATTTCTTAAAGAAAACTGTATGTTCTGCAGTTCAGGCTACAGAAAAGTATGGCAGGCTAGACAATAATGCACACTTCTGACTGCTGCACGTATAAGGCTTGCAGCAAGTTTTCCTGTTTTTCTCTGTATCTGCTGACCTCTGGATTTCAGCTCCGTCACCCATATCTCTTTTCCAACTGTTGCTACACATACAACTCTCTTAGGAAGGGTTGAGTGTCACGGAGACTAGTAAAACAGATATGAGTGGCAGACCACCTACTCATAACCTAGATCCCTTTGAGCACATGGCATGTAGTGCATTAACATATCAGCATCCCTGCCCCTGTTAAGTATCAAACCAGAAGTCAGCACAAATAGAATGAACCACATACTGCCTCTTCTAAGGAAGGCCTCTGAATCTTCCCTGAAGTGAGCTCTCCAGAATCTTTGGTACTAGTTATAAAACCAATCAATGGTGACCGAGGCTGACATTCTGCATCGGTGTCAATAGAACAGCTGGAGACTTGTTAAAATCAGTAGTAAGTTAATGATCTTACATTAAAGACAGTGGTCAAAATCAGTTTGTCATTTTGCTCTGGTATCATACACGATCTGGATTACCACCTACTAACAAGCTGCTTCCTATAATCCAGGATTTGACTCTCTTAGCCTTCATGTGTCTACTGTTCCAATCTAAGAAAGTCACTTAAAACAGTGCTCTGACGAAACTGGATAACTGGGCTGGGCTCCTCAACGGCCAAGTAGACCGCAAGCCCAGTGACTACTTAAGAACCTAAAATGGATTAAAGAAAGAATACTAAAATCACTTTTCTTTCCAAATCATATTCTGCAAGAGATGTACCATTAACACACAAGTGGATCTGAGGTTACTAAATCACATAGTGCCAGCCTCTGTATGCCCAACAGCAAGAGTGAGTACACTTAGAATGAACGTGAGAGGAAACCATCATCAGGGTCAATATATTATGAGAGGGTGCAAAGACTCAGAACTTAACCTCACTGCTGCATACACTGCAGTGCTGCGCCACAGTTTTTGGAGAAGGTGCCAATATGACTTAGAAACAGCCTTTGGCTTTTAGAGAAGACTTCCTTTTTTGGATGTCAGAACATTAACATAACAGAACAGAGCTTACTTGGTTTTAGCAGATACAAGAGAATGTAATTTGGGTATTTGTATGCATAAGAATCATATTATCACACTAGAAAAAAGTTGATGGATCAAAGTTAAGACACTCAGAATAACACAAAATACTGGCACAGACAATTCTGTAAATAATCATAAATGTAATCACTGGAAATATTTAGAAATAGCATATTCTACTGTATTGAATTATAGTACAGTGAAGTTTTGACAACTTTCCTACCAACTCATGCGGATGGGAATTGGCTTATTCTCTCAGAAAGATGGCACCCCCAGGACTGTACCATTCCTCTAATGTTACAATGTAGTATTAATACTGAAACACAAACCTAAGCAGCTGGTGGTGTAATGAAATCCAAAGCTTTCTGAACTTCTATCAAGTCTGGCAGCTGACACAGAGGGTTAAAGCTGTGAGATGAAGTTCCCATGGTACAGGGTTTGAGCTGCACTCTCACCTAGCCTGCCACACTTTTCATTGTGTGACCTTGAGTAAGTCACTTAACTAGACAGTGCTTTGGAGCAGCTGAGAGTTTAGGCTAGGCTCAATAATCCCCTGGACTGCAAGCCTGGAAACTACCTATGAACCTACAAAGACAAGTGTGCAACCAACCAAGCTGGATATCTGCTGAATTCCAAGGAGTATATTCTGAAATTCCCACAATAGCACAGTTGAAAGAGTGAATGTGGGAGAATATACATGAAGTCTGATGTTGCAGTGTCTCAAGCACCCTCCCTACTCTTTGACACACAGATCTTGGAGTTAAAGTAATATGGAGTGTTAGGGTACAGGCCCCTCCCCTTAAAAATACTTTGAAGCTATAACAGAGTTTCATCATTCCTTTTTGTTTGAATCCCCATTTATTTTTCAGTGTTAGCATATGCAGGATCAGATCTCACACACAAGCTGCTGACACACTGTCACCTCCTACCTTCTGCATTAAAGCGGTGTTGTTAAACAAATATCTTCAGAGGATTGTTCACACAGTCTCTATGCAAAGTTATCTGTGCGTCAAGGGTTTGGCTTTAATAGCCTCACACCATGACTTTGGTAATTCTTTGAAAGTCTTTTTTTTTTGTTGTTTTTTTCCAGATCCATGTCAAGTGGAGATTTCCAAATCAAGGAGGTTCATGGGGCAGCATTCAGTTTACTGGAGCAGCCTCATAACTGTCAGCTTTCAATACTGCCTCACAAAATGTACTTGTTAATTTATTGACAATGTCCTAATTCTTCCCTTCCCTCTTATTTTGCAAGATCCTCTTCTGTGCTACACACGGTTTACTTAGAAAACACTACACTGAATTTTAGTGATGAAATTACCTGCAAGTGTCAGACATCTTCTCCTTTTGGCTTTTCCCATTAGGGGTTACCACACCAGAACAACAGTCCACAGAACGACTGGCAGCGGAGTTTTATGGTGTCGAGTTGCTAGCCTGGCGCCCAACCTTCCACAGACGGCACTCACATGCACACACACACCTAGGGCTAACTCGTGTGCCCAGTCCACCTGCAGCATGTCATTGGGATGTGAGAGGAAACCTAAGCATCTGGAGGAAACCCACGCAATGCAGGAGGACATGCAGACTCTGCACAGAAGGCACCCCAGCCATGAATCGAACCAGAGAACCTCTTGCTGTGACTCGGCAATGCTAACCACTGCATCAGTGCGGCGGCCCAAGTGCCAGACTTATAATACAGTATATAAAATGGTGAACATTTTGTTGCAGCTTAGCAAGTTTTTAAACCATATGCTTATTAATGACTGCTCGTAATGGATGCCATGACAGCAAACTTCTCATGTAAAGCAGAAATATTCTCGTTTTCTTTTTCTCCAGAAATGTTTTGAAAAACCAACTTCATCAACATGTGTGAAAACTGTCTATACTCGTGACATAATCATTTTAAAAAATAAACTAAAGTTGTGCTTCAATTACTGGGAAATTACAGAGTTATAATACTGCATTTAATTGGGTAAACACTGCTTCATTGCTTATGCAGCTCTGTAATCTTCCCCAAAAATTATTTATTTTTAATATTCTCTCACAGAGAGAGACACTTAAATAACTCTGCAATAAACGAATACCTTAGGTCCAGTATATACTCATGGTACTGTCCAAAGGCGCCCAGTTAACATTCCTGAGTCTGAATGTTTTAATTTGAGGTACATCAGACAGACTAGAGTAGGCCCTAGTAAGTATTACTTCTTGTAAGTTGTCAGATCCTGTATAAAATGACCAGTCATTCCAAGAGTGGGGTCTACTTCTATCTCAGATTCTCATTCTTCTGCCCAACAGCCAAAATAAACAAGAAGCTGGAATCCTGCCTAGAGCATACCATGACTATATTTCCCTTTAAGAGAAATCAGCTACAACCTGACACATTCTGCTCCTAATCTGGATATGGTCTTCCTCTTTAGCTACCAACACCAACAAGCTGCAAGTCCTACAAAGGAAATGCTTCAGATTCTTATGACCCCACTCTAAACAGCAGTGCAACAGTAGAACATAAAAAGCAGAGTTCTGTAACTAAACCTACCATAACAATAAATGTTTTAAAGATCACTGCTGCAGTAACCTAAGCAATGTGGATTACATCCTGGAAGGACATAACGGCTGGTCAGCTTCCAAAGCATCAGGGCACCTTCCACGCACCCAAACTGTCAGGCAGCTCGAGAGCTGAGCTGACTAAAAAAACTGGTTTGGTGCCAAACCCTTAAGAGCTACCGTGCCAACATAGAAAGGAAGGCTGAGCCCTGAAAGGTCAATGCTGGGAACAGCAAAAAAGAAATGTCCACACTCTGGCAAAAACAACAAACTAAGAAACAAGGGGGATGGGAGGAAGGAGTGGCTACTGCAGCAATGATCATTTGAACATATATTGTTATGGTCAGTTTACTTACACAACTGTGCTATGTTCTTCATATTGATCACTGCTGCAGTAGCCCAAGCTACATGGGTACATTACATAGTTTACAAGTTTTGGGAGGTGGAAGGAGAGGAGTCCCTGGAGAATGGGCCTAGCAAAGCCTGATCTAGTCCTGCAGAAGCAATCAAGCTTACAGTGCTTTGTAAAAGTATGTAAAGAGGACCAAGCAGCAGCTTCTAGAATACTTCTAGAATCCAACTCTTTCCAAAAAGCTACAGATGAAGCCAAGGCCCTGGTAGAGTGGACCTTGACCATTGCCTGAAACAGTTTATTGTAGTGAGGATACTAAAAGGTAATAGCCTTATACAACCATATGAAAATAGGCTACTTTGACACAGGTTGTCTCTTCATCTTAACTTCACAACAAATGAACTTACCTGAAGATCTGAAAGATTTAATTCTGTCAAGATAGTACTAAAGTTGCCTGTGGATATCCAAAGTACAGAATATCCTTTCTCCCTCATTTCAGGTTCAGGAAAGAAAATGGAGAGATAGATAGTTTGGCTTAAAGTAACCTTGGATACCACTTTAAGCTTAAAAGAAGGATTAGTTCTCAAAGAAAGCTTGGCCCTATGGAAAATGAGATAGGGTTGACTTGCCATAAGAGTTTGCAACTCAGATACCCTTCTTGCAGAGGTCAGAGCAATCAGTAAAACTGTTTTTCATGTTAAGAACCTCAAGCCAGCCAGGTTAGCTGGTTCAAATGGAGTACGAGCTTCTCTAACATAAAATTAAGACCCCAAGGGGGGACCCCTATTTTTCTAGGAGGCCTCTTATGCAAAACCCCTTTCAAAAACATTTTAACATAAGAATGAAAAAGAGGAAGATCCTTGAGCAGGCATATTGAAATGTCTGATAAATGAACGTTGACAGATGAGTAAAAATGTCCATTGGGATAGCAACTCACGGAAATACTGTACAACTTGAGAACGACTAGCCGTGAATGGGTGCTAGTTATGTTGTCAGAACCAACTAGAAAACTTGTTGCATTTGCTAATATACGACCTTATATTAGCAGGGTTTTCTTGCCTTCATTAGTACTTGCTGAATGTTCTCAGTAAACAGGTGCTAAAGGGAATTAAGATCCTATCATCCAGGCAGTCAACTGAAGTTGATAGGAGTCAGGGTGTATTCAACACCCCTAATCTTGCATGAGTAGATCCAGTCTGTGAGGAAGTTTGTCATAATTGCCCTTGTCATTTCAAAAAGAAGGGAGAACCACTGTTGCCTGGGTCAGAAGGGAGACATAACAATGATCCTGGGGGATTACTTCTGAATCTTCAGAAGTACCCTGGACAACAGTGTAAAGGCTGAAAAAGCATACAGGAACAATCCTGTCCAAAGGGGAAATGGCAGCTGTCTTCCAGGCCTTCTTCCATTGAGTCTTGGAGCAGAATCTTGACAGCTGACTGTTCATACAGAAGGCAAATAGGTCTACTTGAACTCCCCACAGATGGATCAAATCTTGGAAGACCCTTGATCTAGTTTCCACTTGAGAAGGGTCTGCCCTGGTCCTGTTCAGCTGTCTGCCACACAATTTTGTTCTGACAGGATGCCTGTAGAGTGAGGTTGTGCTGAGATGCTATATCCCAAGCGAACATGGCTAGTCTGCAAAAGGGGGTACAACCTAGTTCCCCCTTGCTTACCGATGTATCACATGAATGCGGTATCGTATATAACAGCTTGAAAGGGTCCTGGGAACCAAAGATGATTCAGTGAGTTGAGTGACTTGATCAAGACAAATACCTCTTTTATATTTATGTGTTTGGGTCTGTCCTTGGTATCCCACATAACCTGCACTTTTATCTGTTCTGAAACTGTTCCCCAAGCAAAGTCCGAGGTGTTTGTGGTGACTGTTTTGGTAAAGGGAGGGAGAAGGGAAGACCTGGATTTAAGGATATTTGTTGTCTCTACTAAATTATTTCCTTTCTGAAAATCCCAGCATTGGGATTTGAAAAGACAAGGGGATGTTGGTGCTGGAACCAAAGAGACTTCAGAAGCCACTGTATCTTTCTCTTGCAGAGGTATCATGAGAATTATAGATGCCATAAGACCCAAATTCCTGAGATATTCCCTCACAGTGACCAAAGTCTGAGAGGAAACCCTAATAATAGAGGAAATAAATCTAGATATAGATCTATTTTTGTTTTCCTGTAGAAGAAAAATTCTTTGAACTGAGATGTCTAGCTGAAAACCCAGGAACACAGTTCTGTGTGAAGGAGTCAAAAAGATTTTTGAATGCTCTCTTGAAAACCCAGCTTGCGTAAGATCTCTCACTCAAGTGAAAGATTCCTGATAACTTTCAAAAAAAAACTATGCAAAGATAAGCAAGTTGTCTAAATATGAAAAATGTGGATACTCTGCAGGTTTCAATGAACTATAACTGGAGCTCGACACTTTGTGAACACCCTTGGTGCAATGGACAGTCCAAAAGGTATGGCAGAGAACTGATAATGTAATCCAGACACACAGAACCTTAAATACCTGAAGTCTGGATGAATAGGGATGTGAGGATAAGGATCTTTTCAAATCTCAAATTACTAGGAAACTCGAATAAGGAAGAGGAGGTTAAGTACAGTTGTGTACACTTACCATAAATGTAGATGTTCGAGTGTATTCACTGTTGCAGTCATTACATTTGGGTAATCTGCTGGCAGGTTGCCCTCAGTCACCCTGAATATCAAAGTCTTGGGTCCTGCGCTGGTTGCTGTCTCCTCTTCAACGACGTCAGGTCGTCAGGGGTATAAAACATGCAGCCAACGCCATTTTATTCAGTTTTTCTTGCCCCAGATGTCAGGTGCCCCCCAAACGGGGAGCAAAAATATATATATATATGTATGTATATGTGTGTATATATATATATATATATATATATATATATATATATATATATATATATATGTATATATACATACACAGCAAAATATATGTAAATGCACTTTTAGCAACATAAACTTTACCTTCATCTAAAAGCAAATATACCACAAAGGCTTTAGAATATAGTGAAGGAAAGAGAAGTTCTAGAAAAAAGGGGGTGGCGGGTGGGTAAACCGGACTGCAACAGTGAATACACTCGAACATCTATATTTATGGTAAGTGTACACAACTGTACTATGTTCTTCGTGTTTCACTGTTGCAGTCATTACATTTGGGTAGAATCCCAAAGCTATGGATGGAAGGATGGAACTAAATAGCATTAGGAGCGGCTATAAGGCCCTGCAGAACTGCAGTGGCAAAGCCTGCCCTGGACTTAGAGAAGAGAGGCAAATGATAATGCTTTGTAAAAGTATGAACACAGCTCCAAGTAGCAGCTTCTAGAATGTCTTTGTTTGGAACTCCTCTGAGAAAGGCTGCTGAGAGGTAGAGGTAGCCCTGGTGGAATGTGACCTGATTCCCTTGGGCACCGGTTTACCATGATGCAAGTAGCAGAAACAAATGCAGTGGCTTATCCACTTAGAAATAGTCTGCTTTGAAATAGCCTTCCCCTCTGATCCTGAAGCAAATGCCACCAGTAGTTGCTCAGACTTTCTAAGAGATTTGGTCCTGTTTAAGTAGAATCTTAGTTGTCTGTGTACGTCCAATGAATGCAGAATCTGCTTCCCCTTGTTCTGCGGATATGGGTAAAATGTTGGCAGATGAATAGTTTGGTTAAGAGCCACACTGGATACCACCTTAGGCATAAAGGAAGGATTGGTCCTGAGGGACACCCTGTCCGGGTAAAATGTAATAAAAGGCTCCACAGCCATGAGGGCCTGTAGTTCTGAAACCCTTCTTGCTGAAGTGATCGCCAAAAGGAAAGTTGTTTTCCAAGATAAAAACTTTATATCCACAGTAGTGGCTGGTTCAAAAGGAGGCAGGGTGAGTTTTTCCAGCACAAAATTGAGGTCTCATGCAGGAGTTGGTGATCTTCTGGGAGGCCTTAAATTTTTGGCCCCTCTAAGATACTGTTTTAGCAGAGGATGAGAAAAGATGGGAGGCTCCATATTGTCATGAGCCGAGATGGCAGAGGCATGGATTTTTATTGAAGAAAAAGATAGGCCCTTGTCAAGCACCTCAGTCAAGTATTGTAAAATCTGAGGAATATTTGATTTTGCTGTGTCTGTTCCTTGTGCAGAATCTCTTCCATTTATCAGCATAAGATTTTCTAGTACTAGGTCTTCTGGCTTCCAAAATGACATCCATCACAGATTTACTGAGAGTTGTTGTTTGAATAATTACAAGATCAGCCATGCTGCCAGGTTCAGAGTTTGGAGCTGAGTGTGCAGAATTTGAGATTGCTCTGCTGAGACAGTAAATGAGGTATCTGAGGCAAGTACCACGGAGGGAGTTGAGACATATTCCTTAGAATTGGGTACCAGTGCTGGCAAGGCCAGTCCGGGGCAATTAGGATCATTTTTGGTTTTTCCTGTCTGACCTTTAGTAAGACCTTGGGGAAAAGAGGCAGAGGAGGAAAGGCGTAGACTGATAGGTTTTTCCAACTGAAGGATAGAGCATCCACTTTCCATGCTTGTCTGTGATAAGTCCTTGTGCAGAATTTTTCCAGTTGGTAATTTTGGGGAGAGGCAAACAGATCTATGTCTGGGCTCCCCCATTTCTGTGTTACGATGTTGAAGACTTGTGGATCTAGTTTCCACTCGTGAGGGTCCATAAGATTTCTGCTTAGGTCGTCAGCCAGACTTTCTAAGAGATTTGGTCCTGTTTAAGTAGAATCTTAGTTGTCTGTGTATGTCCAATGAATGAATGTGGCAGGAACTGTTCTTGAAGATGTACTTGGTAAGTCAAGGCTGTGTCCCATAATGCCATGGCTAGTCTGCAAAGGGGGTAGGAATGTGTACCTCCCTGCTTGTTTATGTACCACATAACCGTGGTGTTGTCCATCTTTATCAGTAGTTGTTCTGGATGAAGTAAGTCCTTGAAGGCTGTCAGGGCATTCTGAACAGCTAGCATCTCTTTCTGGTTGATATGCAGATGCATTTGTCTTGGGTTCCATATGCCCTGAATGCATCTCCCTGCCAGGTGGGCCCCCCAAGCATAGTCTGATGCGTCTGTAGTTAGGGTTTGGGTGGCAGGGGGTAGTGTGAAAGACCATCCCTTGTTTTGGTGACATGTCTCTGCCCACCAAAGAAACTCCTGCTGTAGGCAGGCACGGAGAGGAATCATTATTTCCAGACTGTGACAATGCTGACTCCATAAACTTTTTAAATACCATTGAAGTTTCCTCATATGCAGTCTTGCATATGGAATTAGTAGAATGCAGGATGCCATGAACCCCAAAGCCTGCAGTATTTGTCTTGCAGATAACTGGGTTTTTGTTGCCATCTGTTTGAAGTATATAGTCAGTTGCCTTTGTTTGTCTGGCGTAAGGTAAGCCATCTGGGCAGTTTTATTTAAGCTTGCACCCCAGAATGTAATTTTTTTGAGAGGGTACCAGTTGTGATTTATTTTCATTTATTGTGTACCCTAGGCATGTTAGATGCCTTTTCACAAATGCCAGACGTTGAAGAAGAATGTCCTTGTTTTCTGCTTGAATGAGACAGTTGTCCAAGTAAGGATAGATTTGTATGCTTCTTTGTCTGCAAAATGCAATTACTGGTGCCAGGCACTTTGTAAAGACACTGGGCGCAGTAGATATGCCAAAGGGCAGTGCAGAGAATTGGTAATGCATAAAACCTGCATTGAAGCAGAGGTATCTTCTGCACGATTCCCTTATTGGGATATGCAGGTATACCTCTTTTAAGTCTAGAGTCACTAACCAAGCGTTCTTGCCCAGCATGGGCAGTAACTGTTGTAAAGTCAGCATTTTGAATTTTGGAATGTCCAAGAATGTTCAAAATCGATAAGTCCAGTATTGGATGCCAGGCATCGTCTTTTCTGGGTACCAGGAACAGTCTTGAATAAAAACCTTGTCCTTTTTCCTGTTCTGGTACTGGCTGAACAGCCCCCATATCCATGAGGGATGTAACTTGTTTCTGTGCCTCTGCCCATTGTTTTTGTGGCAGATCTGGCCAACCGTTTGGAATTGGCAAAGTATGGAAATGAAATCTGTACCCCTGTGATACTATGTTTAATACCCACTTGTCCTGGGTAATTATCTGCCAATTTTGAGCATGAAGTGCTAATCCCCCCCCCCAACACACACACACAAGGGGGCTGCCAAAAGATAAGTGCTTGGTGATGGTAGAGGGAAGGCATTGAGACTGCTTACTGTAGGGTTGTGCTTTGTTTCCTCCAGATTTGGAGGTAGAGGCACCCCATTGCTTTGACCTGTAAGAACCCTGTGATTGGTATCTAGAGCCTTTTGAGAGCCTGGATTTGCCTTGTGAGGCTCTGTTGGACACAGGAAAGGACCAATTTTTAGTGGGCCAGTGCCTACTGAACCTGGGTGGTTGCACTTGTAAGAAATCTTTTACAGTTTGCATAGATTTAGCTTTGTCTGCCATTTTCTTTAAAACCGCTTCTGCCTTATTACCAGAGTATCATGCTGTAAAGGTGCATCCAACAATTTAGCTTTAACATGATCAGGCAGATTTTGCTCCTTGAGCCAGGCATGCCTTCTAATCACAGATCCAGCAACTGCGGCCCTGAAAGAGGCCTCCAAGGAATCAAAAACCAAATTGCAAAGTATGCTTTCCAACCTGTTCTGCTGCATGCAATAATTCCTGTAATTCTTTATTCTCCACACAATCAGAAATCAACATCATTTTCTGTTTCAATAAGCCCATAACATGCAGTTGATATTTAAGCATATGAAACTGGCAGTTTAAGGCCCTAATTGCCAAGGTTGCAGATGTATAAACCTTCTTTCGCCATCTATCCAGCGCCATGGAATCTCTATCAGAGGGGGTAGGATTTTTGGCTGTAGAGGCCTTTACACCTTTGGGGCCTTGTGAGGTAGTTTCAGGATCAGCAGCAGGATTTTTTAATAAAAATTTGTGGGAGTCAGGAACCCTGTAATATTTGTCTGGCTTACTAGGAGCCGGAGGTAGGGAATCAGGAGCCATGCTTGATTCCGAAAACACATCATCAACAATGTCTAATACAGGAAGTATAGCCAAAGGCCTATGCTGAGGAAGAAGAAGGAAATCCCTAAGTCTCTTTTTTGATTCAGTGAAATCCTGACTCTCTCAATGAAAATGTTCCCTTAAAGTATGCAAGGTTTCTCCAAAAGAATAATCCTCAGGAGGAGATGCAGATGGGATGGATTCCTCTGCATCTGAATCCTCAAAGGGTGGAATAGAAAATCCGTGATCAGAAGAGGAATCAGAAGAAAAAGAAACCTGATCTGAAGATTCATAATCAATGTCTTGCCTAGTCCTCTTAGCGGGGGGGGGGGGGGGGGTTGAGAACCCTGATCAAGGTAATTAAGTCCTCAGCCATTTTGATCATCTGTTTTTTAGGGATAGGGGCCTAAGCACGTGGCTCATGCATCATTTTTTTAGACTAAGAAGTTGTTTTTGAAGCTGGCGTCGGTTTTATATAGAAATGTTGAGGCCTGAAAACACCCTCAGAAGCCGGTGCCTGCTCAGCGGCTCCAGACTTATCCGAGGGAGAGACATCCACGGGTTCAATACTCTGAGAATCTCGCGGCATATCGGACTCCACATGGGTCTCGGTAGAGGCCTGCGACTCAGAAGTAGTGGGTATCAGGGGCTGCGAAAGCACCTCACTGAGTACCGGTGAACCAGCGACTGGCTTAGGAGAAGCTTCATCTGTTTTGGACCTCAACGGTCTGTTTCTGTCTTTTTCTTTGCGTTTTTTGTGAACTCCGGTAGTCGGGATTGCTATCCGACGACATTTCAGGGTAATTAAATCTGGATCCAAAATATTTTAAAGCAAAAATATACCGACGCTTAATAGTGCGTTGGTTAAATCTAGCACAAAACCGACAGCAAGGCACGTTATGATCTGGGCCTAGGCAAGGAATGCAGTACAAATGAAAATCCTTATGCGGTATTTGCTTCCCACAAGTAATGCAATTATTAACTTTTACTGACATCGGTAAGGAGCAAGAAAAAGTTTCCCCAATGAGGTACTTAGCTTTAATTGAAGACTTCGGCTCTGAAACTCGAATGCGAAAATTTAGGAGTCGGCTGACCGGCACTTGCGAACTGCTTATGCTTCGGGCACCGTGCGGCAAAAAAGACTGAACAAAATGGCATCGGCTGCATATTTTATACCCCTGACGTCATGGAAGAGGAGAAAGCAACTGACGCAGGACCCAAGACTTTGATATTCAGGCCGACTGAGGGCAACCTGCCAGCAGATTACCCAAATGTAATGACTGCAACAGTGAAACATGAAGAACATCAGGTTGTAAAGCAGCAGCATTTTAAGCTTGGGCACATCACAAGCAAGTTTAGGAAAGAAATATTCAGAACTGGTCTCCAAGCATTTTCTTTCTTTGGCACTAAAAACATCCTTAAATAAAAACATTTTCCCACCATGGAAGGAAGAATTGCTTTCATCACTCACTGGGACAGTATGTGATGAAGGACAGGTGGAAATTAAAGAGCATCTGTTCCAGTGAATGGGGTATTACCCACCAGAAAAGAGAAATTTCCATCACTGCCCACTGTAATCTTGAGGAATGATCTTCAAAACCCATTTGTCTGACACTGTCTGTTGCCAAACAGAAAACTGGAGATTCATACCTTCTGGAAGGGAAAAGGGACTGCCAGGGTGGAAAATGTGGAGGAGCAACAAGGTCCCTTAAACAGCCATTCAAACTTGTTGGACTGTCCCTGGTTCTGGAGGTTCCTAAAACCTTTTTGAACCCCCTCCCCCCTTGCCATTTCTTCTTAAAAGTCTGTTTACCTGCATTTTGTTGAGACTGTTAATTTGTTTTTTGCCAAAACTGGATTATGGGTTAGAGAATCACTTAGAAAATTTAGAAAAGGATGGATGAAAAATCTTAGAGATTCTCTATATCAACTTAACCTCTCTCATCACACTTTCTGATCATCACTGCAGTAGAGGGGCCAAAAACAAACTCTATCCAAATGAGAATTATTTTTCTTTTAACATCTGGGAGGTTCTGAGAATGTAGTAAGGCAAATCAATGCAATGCAGTACCTGTGGCCAAAGCCCCTGAAGAAGTAGCAAATGAATCACACACACACACACACACTGTAAACAATGAGTATTGTGTACAGTAGAAGAAACTAAATTATTTAAAAGATGATTTTACTCACAATAAGAAACTGTAGACAAAACATTACCCATACTTTCACAATTAGTGAGAACAAACCTTAACATATAAGCCTGATGATTCAAAATTCTGAAATTCAAAGTAGCAGAATACATTTTCCCCATACTTACAATCTTCTCATCCTTATCAGAAAGAGAAGAATTAGAATTAACTAAATGTTTAGCAACAGTAAGATTAAGTAAAGCTATAGCTGCTGGGTCAGGTTTTGGAGGAATGTATAAAAAACTTAAAAGATTCTCTCTCCTCAGAGTCTGAATCAGAAATCTAAGAAAACCTGTCTGTCCCTTCATCTTCTGTCGAGATTCAGAAACTTGAATCTCTTCAGGAAAAGAGAATTTTACCAGAAACATAACATTTTGTAAGAATGATCAATAAGTTGAATTAAACCCTGAGCTAGACCCAGTAAATTACTCCTGTCCAAGGAAATTTGAGGAGGAGAAGATAAAGATATGGAACAGTGGTGCAGCAGGTAGTGCTGTTGCCTCACATCAAAAGGTTCCCCAGTTTGATTCTTGGCTGGAGTGCTTTCTCTGCGGAGTCTGCATGCCCTCCCTGTGTTCATGTGGGCTTCCCTCTGGGTGCTTGGGTTTCCTCCCACATTGCAAAGACATGCAGTAGGTGGGCTGGGACATTCTAATTTGGCCATAGGTGTGTGTGTGTGTGCGCGAGTGAGTGGTGTGGAAGAACTACTGCAGCAGGGCTAGCCACCTGGCAGTGCAAACCTTGGCTCTAGATGATTGTCACTGTTGAAGTAACACCCCAAGCCCATGTTCAAAAATGGGAAAAAGGGGTTGTGGATGGATGGAAGATACATATTTAGTTTTCTGTTTCTTTTTAACAAAAAAAAAAAAACGCGGCCAATAGTGTTATTAATGGCGACAGGTATGGGCATAACATTCTTAGAAAACAGAGAAGACTTCACTGCTCTCTCCTAGGACTGATAAGAGTGTCTCTCCCTTGTCCACTGAGAGCACCTCAACAGCTTCACAGAACATGGCAAACCCCTGGTCCATAGAGGCTGTAGGTGCTACACCAGAGGGATCTAGGTTAAAGATAAGTGATCTATGGTGCAACTAATGGCCACAGCAAGTCACCCACCTATGGCTGGGGCAAATTCCTAGTCTGCTGTGGTGGGTAGAGGTTGTTTGCTTTTTTTTTATAGCTAGAAGACGGATTGACTATGGGATTGACACATTGTTCCATATTTAAGACAAAAAAGGTGCCTCTTTTCAAAGGAAAACAAGCAGCAAAAAGCCGCTAAAAATATAAAGACTTTAAAAGTCACTTTTTTCACAAACACTTTGCCAGCCCCAAAAAGTAAAATAAACAATTTGTCCATAGAAAAAAAATGTTTTTTTTAATACTTTAAACTTGCAAATTGACAGGAAAAAAAATAGTTCTCCTGTTTAAAAATATAAATACAGTCTTGTGACAGTCCATTAAAACACAAACCCCTTACTGAGCAGGAAAGTGTTATCAAACATACAATTTTTAATTAGGAAGGTTTTTTTCCCTGAAGGGAACTTATCTGCCCAGCAAAGGAACAGAACAAGCTGACCAGGAATCCTCAAAAGCCTCAAAGGAGCGTACTCTTCAGTGGCAGGAAAGGAAGGGCTTGGTGCTCCAATAAGTCTTTTTAGTCAGCTCAGCTATTATCCTTAAAATGATGTTGCAGTCCCCATCCAATAAAAGGGCACATTTAATGCTAACAGATCCATTTTTAAATCATCTTCAGCCTTTATGATTCTAATTATTAACCTCTGGTCGCACTGCAAAATTCAGGTTAGCACAATGACAATGTTTGACTTCACAAGAAGGATCAAAGGACAGTCCTTTTGAAAGTGCACATTGGATATTACTGACTATAGAAAACATATTGTCATCTATCAATCTATTCCTACAGTATGGGTTACCTACTTGGCACAAAGATGTAAAGCTCTGACTATGACCAAGATGATCTCCAGACTGACTACTGACCCGACTGTTATCGCAGCTGATAAGAGAGAGGTAGGAGAAAGAAGACACATTGGTTTACGCATCCGGGGGAGAGGGAGGTAGTGCAGCCCACTGCAGTTCCGGCTCCAACGGGAGACAGACGTGTAAGATATGCAGCATATGGGTTAGGGATGTGCACACAGTTCACCCAAGCTACCGACCCCAATGGGAGACAGAGGTGTAAGATATGCAGAATATGGGTTAGGGATGTGCACACAGCTCACCCAAGCTTTTTCTGCACTCCACCTTTCATGAAGGGTCAGAATTTGCACATTTTCAGGGAAATGCAAAGCAGGCCATTGTGTGCATATGAGTGCATACATTAATTACAAAGGGACGGTTACAGTTACAATACACAAAATCCCTTGTTGCTCCTGAATGGCAGCCATGGATGCAAGCAGCTCTCACCAACCTAGTGATGGATGCAGTTGTTATAGAGGAATGATAGCAGACCCAGTTCAAAACTATACCCCCTAAGTTGTTAAACCATCCCACAAAGTTGCTTCCCCCTGCAGCTACCTGCTGTTTGTGCTGGCCTACAATTTAAGATGCAAGTGTCTGCACCGACACTTGAAAGGTGACAACACACACACACACACACTGGTTTAGAAGGGGTCTACTTCTATAGTGCAAGCACCACATAATGCCAATAATCATACAAAATGCACAGGACGAGCACAGACAAGAGCAACAGGTGTGACATCTCTATCTGCTCTGAGGATGAAAAACTACACTGTCCCAACACACCTTTTGCTGCTTGTACTTTACTTCTTTGTGCAGCACTCAGCTCATAAAAGGAGCTGAAGTGTTACATTATCATCTCTTCTGTTCAAGGACCACATAGCACACCTGCAAATGTCTTCCTTTTTTTCTTGTTCTGCTCCTTCTCTCTAGAGTCCTACAACTCACAAACACCACAAAATACAATCAGGGATGTACAGAAATACATACACAAAAATGTTTTAACCTCGGTAATTACGTTTTTAGTAAGGAAAATTCACATTTTTGCAGAGAATGGTGCTAATTTTCTTTCTTTCTTCCATTTTCTACTCGACACTTTCATTCATTTAGATTTCTGTGTACTGGAAGGTTAATGTGAATTTCATACTTTTTTTTTTAAACTATGTTTATCATAGATTTATGAATACAATGTTCTATTACATCAACAGGAATTATGGCAACTGTAACTTGGTACATTATGCTTTACTTAACTGTTTAACTCTATTTTAACTGCAAAACTTAAAAGTGTCCATTTAAATTATGTATCCCCACCTTTGAACCCGGGTCACAGCTGAACAGGGTATTTAAGACCAGCCCACTTTCCTAACTAATAAATTCTCTTGAACCCTGTTCTACAGACGGTAGCCTATTCACAGCACTCCCACCAAACTGCCCTTCATTCAGCTGCTTGTCAATTTTTACAAAAGTATTTCCCCATGTCACTAGCTAAGAGTTAAGTAAAAAGGGGCATAACCAATGGGTGCCTTACTCAAGGTGTTAACTAGTCAAACAGATATCCTACTATATGAACCTGTACCTAGTGTGTAGACTCAACTGAGCATGCCTGGTTTAAACCTGATGACATGTACTTTAATAATCTGAGGCTAAAACTGTATGAATATTCATGCGAACCACTGCAGTTCAAGGTTTGACTACTAGCCTCTGAGCTCAACTCAGCTGGACATACTCCTCCATGAAAACATCAGTGGTGTAAAGATATTCCTTTGTAAACTACTCACCTGTATAGGATAGCTTCCATGTTTGCCACAGGCAACCAGTGTGCTAAGGGATCAGCCTAGGCAGGGAAGGATACAGTATTAATCAACTACCATCCCTTCCTTGGGTGGAAGGTTTACAGCTGTAAACTAGGTTAATGACCAATAAATCAAATATAAAAATGTGTGAGGTGACAACTAAGAAATAAATCCAAAATCCAAACACACAAGTTGTGAATGTCATGGATCCACAAAAAACAAATCTAGGGCTATCTCACAGCAAATTTATTAAAAACAAAGATTAAGCGCTTTCATCAACATCACACGTTGACTCCATCAGATAACTCTAGATTTGTTTTTTGTGGATCCATGACATTCGCAACTGGTGTGTTTGGATTTTGGATTTATTTCTTAGGTTAATGACCACTGGGGCCTTTATAAGCCTAGCCATGATACAAAATTGGAGTTATTATGTATTTAAGCAATAACCGACGATGTGGTGTGGTATATTGAAGATTTACCCATGGTTGGTGTGGTTTAATCACGAGGGCGAAGCCCGAGTGATTAAATAAAGCCAACCGTGGGTAAATTTTCAATATACAACAACCACGGAGTCGGTTATTGCTATTATACAATGACATTATTTAAGAAAAAAAAATACTTTTCTTAAATAATGTCTTTGTATAACGGCGGATTACTGTTCTTCCGCTGGTGGTGGTATACCGCTTCCTTGTGTTGATGTACTGTGCATGCGCATGGGACTTGCGTTCCCACACATACCCAGTACATCAATGCATTGAAACGGAATCAACGGAGAAAAGAAAGTCCCCATTGCTGGGTTGTTTTTTTTTATTATTAAAAAAAAAGTTTTGGACATCTTATACCAATGGAAAAAAGTTCAGGTGACTGGATCTTTTTCCGTTGGTACATTGTGGGCTTTACAAATGGCATGCTGGCCAATCAATGTGCACGTTTTGGAATATTAATGGGGGGTTATTGTATAATATAAGTTATTTTTTAAGGAGAGTATGTTAGGGCATCATTTAATGGCTACATCTGTCCATCAGAGACATAGATGTCAGGCCAGTATTGAATTTCCAATTTCCTTTCCACTAGTCCAGGTTGTCCTTGAGTAGGGTTAGGGAACAGCTCTGCTTCACATGGATGAGAAGCCAATTCCAGAGAATGGGAATTCTCTGAAATACATACCTGTCCCTCCAACATGTCTTACTTAAGTCTCAATCAAAGTTTAAATCCTTAAACCTTGTAATTTTGGTGCTGCTTATTTTGCAGATCTACAACAGGTCCATCAGTGCAGGATCCAAGCATGCTTTGTATGCCAGGCACAAATCATCTCCCAGTAGTCTGTAGGAAACAAAATAAAGAGATAAGAGATTTGAGGCAATTTTCACAGGTGATTGTGTTTACTCCCTGTATTCTTTTTGTGAGGAACCTCTGTGGCCAGGTCATATACATACCAAAACAGGTGTGACATCAATTATGGGTCTGATGAGGGCCAAGTACAGTGGCATGATGACTTCCCTGGACATAGATGCCATGCCCTTACTTATAAGTTGAGTGATACTGAATGACTTTCTTACTACCCTACACAAGTTGGTCAAAAACCACGTTACTATCTACACAAGTCCCCAAATCCCTGACTACTGTGTCTACTTTTTACTTATAAGTTGAGTGATACTGAATGATTTTACTACTACCCTACACAAGTTGGTCAAAAACCAGGTTACTATCTACACAAGTCCCCAAATTCCGGACTACTGTATCTACTTTTAGGAGTGTTTTATCAATCAGATAGTTTCACCTGGGTGGCCAACTACCTGCAAGGTACTAGTATGCATTTTGTAGCAATCAGTTTTAAGTTGTGGTTTGGTACTAGTCATCCGTCTGTGTTAGACCTTCCTGTAAGATGTTAGTGTCTTTGGGGCGGGGGTCTATGAATGTTTCTAGCTTGCAATCATCTGCAAACTTTGCAAACCTGAGGTCCTTGACTTCTGTAAAGCAGTAGCTAAAGAGAAGTGGACCCAACACAGAGACCTGGGGGACTCCACCTGTGGCTGACCTCTTTGTGGAGGTGGTCTTCCCAATCCTAACTTCCCTGGATCCTGTGAATGATCTCTTTGTGGAGGCTGTCTTTCCAATCTTAACTTCCCGAGTCCTGTCTGTGAGCCAGCTGGCTATCCAGTGAGTTACACAGGGATTTATGCCTAATTCTGTGAATTTGTTTACAATGTGTGAGTAGGGTATTGTATTAAATGCCTTAGCTTGGTCAAGGTAGGCAGTATGCACCATTCTGCCCTTATCCATTGCTTTGCTGAACTTCTCAAAGAAGTCCACTAGGTTCAATAGACATGACCTGCCTTTGACAAAACCAAACTGGGATGGGTCCAGTATCTGAAGATGTCCCATGTCATTGTTAATCATTTCCTTGATAATTCTTACCACGGCTTTGCATATGACACTAGTCAGACTAATGGTCTATTGATGGTTCACCCTTGTGCAGATGAACGACCACTGCAATTTTCCATTCACATGGAACGAAGACTGTACAGAGGCTATGACTGAAAAGTGACTCTAGTGTAGTGCAACAAGCATTCATTCCTTGTGTGGAAGGATGACCAATCAGCATGCCTTCTTTGAGTGGAAGTTTGGGAAACTCTTCTCCTGGAGAATGTCAACATCTAGCTCAATGTATGCAGGGAACACCATCCATCATTGCTTAGGCAGTTACTTCCAGCAGCACTGTGCACAGGAAGATGTAGGTTGCATGCACGAAGTAAACTGCATGCTAAAGTGGTAGTCATGCATAGAGGGATTCCTAGAACAAATGCACACTAAAGAGGGTAGGGCCTGCCTCTATGACAAATGAGGGCAGCAAAATAAAAATAAATAACTCCCTTGGATCTGCATGCACGATAGGCATTCTCTATGGCAACCACTTCTTGTCACTCTAATTTCCAGCATTGAGGACATTCTTCCAAGAACCCCCTCCCCTCCCACTGGAATATATGCAACGTCAATAAATAAATTCATGGCAGATATGAGACAACAGCACCCTTCAGGTTAAGCAGAGACATGGTCCAAAATAAGCCATAAGGCAAAAAATGTGTTTAGTGAGTTAACAGGAGCTTCTCATAGCATTCACATTTCAGGAGATAATCAGCATGGACTCAAACACCTGAGCAAGCTAAACTTCAATGTGCAACGCTGATAATTCACACAGTTTAAAAGTTTTAAAAGCATTGATGCACTTACCACAAGTGCTCCATTTTCACAGCAATCATTTTAAAGAAAGCAAAATAAAATGGCCATTAGTGACAGACTCCATTACAAACCAATTTTCAGCAAAACAACTACACCAGCTCCATTTGCTGCCCTTCATGGTATGTTGGTACAACTACCCTCACAAATCAAGTTTTTGTACTAATGCTTGTTAAAATAACATTGTGAATCATGAGCGGTTTTAAAGTACTTTACTGTGACCTGGATATCTTCTTGCCAATGTTCTGCCTGCCGTACTGCTGTCACTAGCAGCAATTTCGCTAAACAGAGGAAACATTGAATCTGTACACAGACATAAACATGCATGTGTATGGGCATACATAATGCGCGTGTATATACGCATATGTCTACATAATATATAAATGATTACTTAATGAAACAAACAAGCCAAAGAGTGAAATCTGAAGGTAATGCTACTCAATGCTAGAAGTCTAAACCTCAAAATGCACTCTCTCGAGGCACTCCTAAAAATGGAGAACATCGATATCTATGCAGTAACTGAGACCTGGTTCAAGGCTCCAGAGAGCACCCCTGCAGTACCAGGCTACAACTCTTACCACACTTTTCGGCCACCAAAGCAGGACCAAAACACTAAAGGTGGAGGAGTGTCAATATTCACCAAGGATATTCACACCACCAGGCTAGTTGCCCAACACAATGCGTCTGAAATTCTCCAGGTGCAACTAATACTAGGTAAGACTGCAATCCAAATTGTAGCTTGCTACAGATGCCCCACCATACCCCAAGATTCTCACTACACCTTTCTAAACATACTGGAAAATATTAAGATAGAACCAAACACCCTAATACTGGGTGAGTTTAAATACCCTGCCATTAACTGGGAAAGCTACTCATGTACCAACACTTTTGCCCAACGGTTCTTGGAATTCATAAATTCCAACGCCCTGGATCAACTAATCCATAGTCCCACCAAGGGCTCCAATATCCTAGACCTGGTCATTACCAACATGGGAAATCGATGCTCCACACCTATGGTCACCCCCTCGTTAGTCACGTCTGACCATAAGCTAATCACCCTTAACATCCACATCCCACACCCACCCCCCAGTAAGGAAACCTCCATAAAAAACTTCTCCAAAGCCAACTTCATGCTACTCAAGTCAGAAGTGACAAACTTCATGACACCCATGCAGATGGGAGCTGAAAGTTCAACTGCTGAATCATACACTAAGGCACTGTACGAGCACATCCACTCAAATCGTGCCATCCCAAATAGAACCAAGATGCTCTCATCCAAAAAAAAAGAAGCCAATCTGGTGGTCCCCTGCCATAAACAAACTTTACAACAAAAGGAAGAAACTGTTGCAGAAAAGAGGAAAATCCCAGGATGCAAAAAACTTCCTTACCAGCCTCAGTAAGAAACTGAGATCCCTCATAAAATCCTCTAAAGCTAGTTACGAAAATAAAATTGCCAAAGATTCCAAAGACAACAATAAGGCATTCTATAACTATGTCAAGAATCTAAATGGCAATGCTCAGATCTGCTCTGAGCTAAAACAGAATGGCATTCAATATACTGATCCCAAGGATATTGCCAATATCCTGGCAGATCGATTCAGTGCCAACTTCACCCCCCCTCTCACTCCCAAAATGGTCCATCTCAATACCGGAAGATTGCCAAATTCCGGTAATAATGGCCACACAGGTAAAAAACGCACTCTCCAAAGCTAAGAATACAGCATCCATGGGACCAGATGATATCCCAGGCTGTGTACTACATGAACTACAATATGAACTGGCACCTCACCTAAGTGTCATGTTTAATCATAGCCTCACCTCAGGTTTCGTGCCCACTGAGTGGCGCACGGCTACAGTTATCCCACTCCACAAGGGGGGATCCACCTTGGATCCCGTAAACTACCATCCCATCAGTCTGACAAGCCTTATCTGCAAGGCCATGGAGCGTATTATCATGGAACTTATAAACAAAGACATTGGCAACCTTCAAACACTGGACCCCACCCAGTTTGGGTTCGTGAAGGGCCGATCTTGTCTCCTGAACTTGACTGACTTCTTCGAATCAGTCTCCAGAGCCATGGACAAGGGTAAGGTGGTCCACACAGCCTATCTAGACCTTGCCAAGGCCTTTGACACCATCCCCCACTCTGGAATCATAGATAAACTTACTAAGCTGGGCATTAATCCCTACGTCACCCAATGGGTTGCTAACTGGCTTACTGATAGAACCCACAATGTAAAAGTAGCCGACTCCAAATCCAGCTCCAGACAAGTGGAGTACCTCAGGGTTCAGCCCTGGGACCGCTCTTGTTTGGCATCTACTTCTCTGAAGTACAGGCCAACACTAAGGGACTCTGGATAACAAAGTTTGCAGATGACTGCAAACTGGGAGCCAATATTGAATCCCCAAATGATGTGGATACTTTACAAAAGGGCCTTACAGGAACAGATGCTTGGTGCCAGAGCCATGGGCTCAAGCTCAATGCCAAGAAATGTATAGTTATCCCCTTTGGGAAAAAAACATGTATCCATGAATCACCATATAGGTGGCAGTACACTAAACACAGAAAGTTTGATAAGAGACTTAGGGACACAGGTAAACAGTGGTCTCACCTTCGATAACCACATCACCACAACAGTCAGGAAATCCTTCTAAGTGGCACACCTCATCACTAAGGGCTTTTCATCCAGAAAAAAGGAGGTCATTGTCCCACTGTACTCATCCCTCATTAGACCCATTATAGAATACAATGCCCCGTTTGGTATGTACCTCTCAAGACATCTGCAACAACTGGAAAGGCCACAGAAATACCTCACTAAAAGAATCACAGGCCTAAAGCAGATGCCCTACGCTGACCGCCTTAAAAAACTCCAGCTATACTCTGTCGCATATCGTCTACTCAGAGGCGATCTTTGCTTAACATACAAGGCCATGTCAAACCCAGAGCTGTTGGACATGCTACACTTAAAGAAATCCCAATCTCTCAGAGCCACACATTCCAGGGATCTAAACCTTGTCATTACAATAAACAAAACATGCTGGAGGGATAGGTTCCTGACCCAGAGACTCCCCAGATTCTGGAACAGATTGCCCATACATGTCAAGCAGAGTGCCTCTTTGGTCCTCTTCAAAAGGAACCTTGACGATTGGATGGGAGAAAGGAAATTCACCCCGGGGATCACGTCAGTCACCCTGCTAGACAGGGGTCCAGGGAAGTAAATAGTGTGGGAAGAAATAGCCAGGGAATTGTTATGGCTAGGCTTGTATAGGCCCTAGGGCTGATAGCCTAGTACCAACCTATGAACCTATGAATACAAAAAGATAGATCTAAAAAAAGACTGAAACCCAAAATAATGACAAAACCAAATAAACAAATAAATTAAAAATATATATATTTTAATTACTTCATTTATATAGTTTATAAATACACACACACGTGTGTGTGTGTGTGTGTGTGTGTGTGTGTGTGTGTGTGTGTGTGTGTGTGTGTGTGTATATATATATATATATATATATATATATATATGTATGTATATATATATATATATATATATATATATATATATATATATATATATATATATATAAATGGGTCTACTTCACTTGACTGAAAACTCACTAGACTGAAATTCATTTCACTGAGCACACTTGACTGAAAGCTCACTTGACTGAAAGCTCATTTGGCTGAAAGGTATATACTCTTTTTCCCATTGTAGTGCAAACCTAGAGTTAGTATATATAGTAAGGGGGGGTGTGGGGGCACAGCTTGGGTATATATTGTCTTCTAAAAAGTTATTTATTGCAGTTGTAAGTATCCATGAATATGGTTTAAAATGTATAAAATAGGTGGGGGGCTATGTCCCCCACCTGCCAAAGTGGGAGGCTGTGCCCCCCACACCCCCATTACTATATATACTAAATCCAGGATCACACTACAATGGGGAAAAGGGCATTTACCTTTCAGCGAAATGAGTTTTAGTGACATGAGCTTTCAGTCGTGTGCTCAATCAAGTGAGTTTCAGTCTAGTGAGTTTTCAGACAAATGAAGTAAACCCGTATATGTATATATATATATATATATATATATATATATATATATAAATGTATATATATATATATATATATATATGTATATATATATATATATACATATATATATATATATGTATATATATATATATTTACTTTATAATCTCGAAATACTGAAATATTGAATTTCAGTATTTCTAAACTATAAAGTCAAAACGCCAAAAACCGCAACTGTTAAAGCACACACACAAACACAACTACACCTATCTCTGCACAACAACACACACACACTGACTATAAGCAGGGCAAGCCCCTGCACCCCCCACACCCCTGTACTTATATATACTAACTCCAAGGTCGCACTAAACACCAACACACACAAAACCCACCAACATACATTCCACACCTCCTTCGCACAAACCCACATCACAGAGATACAAACACCACCACTCTCAGCACTGACACACACACACTCTCACATACATACACTAACTCACACCTAATACTCTCCCCAACACACAAAACCTCCCCAAAACCCTTAAAAACACCAAACTTGCCTAACACGCCATCAGTACCGCGGGTTTGACATTTCCGAGTTCAATATTCTGTAGTTTCACGAATCTGCAGATTCGACACTTTGGTCTCGAGATACTGAAATTCGACATTTCAGTATTTTGAAATTCCAAAGTGTTTTTTATATATAGATATTTATATAAATATATATATATATATATATATATATATATATATATACATATATATATATATATATATATATATACACACACACACACACACACACACACACACACACACACACACATACACGATATGATTTTTTTTTTTTTTTTGTGGGGAGTGCTTGCCCGCCTTAAACCCCCCTACTAATTATATATACTAACTCAGAAATCATACAACAGTGGGGAAAGAATTAAGTCCTACTCCCCATTGTATCACAATCTGGCACAAACAGAAGTTGGTATAAGAGATTTCAGTGTCTTACACTGGCAAAACAACGTGTGATATTTTGAATGCTGGACTAAAAGAACTGCAACCATATGTATTTTAAATGCAAACACACAACACACGTGTGTGTGTGTGTGTGTGTGTGTGTGTGTGTGTATATATATATATATATATATATATATATATATACACACACACACACACACACACACACATATATATATATATAATCTATATATATTATGCATGTATAAGGGAGAGGGAACAAAAAAAAGAGAGACAGGACATTGAAATTATTCTTAATGATACATTTTAATACTATAAAGCCAAAACATATTGTACAATAAACTACTTGAAACTGCAGCCTTATCCTGCATACTCTATTAAGCCTTGTAACTCTTACTTGTTTTAACACACATTTCACATAGACCAGCACACACACACACACACATGTACACACCTTTAATGCCAAAACTTTTGGTATATCAGAAAGGTCTGGCAATAATACAGACAGCCACTTAACATAACCACCAAATACATCCCCTACAAAAAAGGAACACTCAATGTTCTTCCTTTCCTTCAATAAAATAAAACAGCATTACACTCTGTTGACAACATGAGCATTTGATAGAGTGCACTGCAACCATTAAAAACAGCACTGCTATGATACAAGATCAAGTAGGGGCAAGAATTAGGTCACTTGGCCTTAGCTACACAGTAACAATTGTTACACAAGACCAGCTGCATTTTCTCAAAGCTGGGAGCAACTTACTTATTTAGAGAAACATGTTACTTGTGATTTGGTTGCACTGACAAATGTCGCCAAAAATGGTCTTAGGTACTTGCCAGTGATAAGTAGGGCTGAGGACCCAGCCAAGTCCGACCTATGCCCAGAAACCATGCTTACAGTGGGAGGGGTCAATGTGCCCCACTGACCAGTGTGTGCTGCCATAAATTCCAACAGCATCAGGTCAATAACTACTGCCTGATCCATGACCATTTACCTAGCTTGGGTTAACTGGGAGAGCTCTGTTGAGCAAAAACTGGATGTAAAACCACTCAGCCTGGCAAACATGAATGAAGGATTGCTACACTCAACACAGATTTATTGACAGGATGGAGCTTAGAAATGGATGACATGATGGTAAGGAGGAGGATGAACATCCTCTACTTCCAAGAGACAAGAAGGAAGGGCAGTGCAGCAAAGCCACTTGGTTTGGGATCCAGAGTGTACTACTCGGAATGAGGACATTCTAGAAATGATGTGGGAAATGGGGGGATGGGAGAGGCTTCAGAATACAGTAAGGGATGTCATTAGAATTAGTGCCAGAGTCATGGCAATCAGAATCCAGTGTAAGGATAGGGTAGCATTCATAATTTCAGCCTACGCTCCACAGCAAGGTTAAAAGAACATGGAAGAGAGTGAATTCAGGCAACAATCGCAGGACCTACTATATAAAGCAGGACAGTGTGAGTTGGTGCTAATAAGGGTGGACCCGAATGCACATATTGGTGAGAC
Organism: Protopterus annectens; assembly: GCF_019279795.1. Lineage (NCBI taxonomy): Eukaryota > Metazoa > Chordata > Ceratodontiformes > Protopteridae > Protopterus > Protopterus annectens. The sequence continues at coordinate 371,630,654 of NC_056735.1, forward strand.
AACAAAACAGGATATGAGGACTGCCTGGGGTCCACATGCATGGGGCAACAGAAATAAAGGAGGAGGTGCCATTTGAGACTTCTGTTTGGCAAATGGCTTGCTGGTAGCCAGCACATGGTTCAGAAAAAAAAACAGTCACAAGATCATATAAAAGAGTGGCCAACATGCAGCTCAGCTAGACATCATTCAAGTAAGGAAAAAGCACTGGGAGAGAATCAGCAATCGCAAAGCCATTCCCAGTGAAAATCTCGGTCCACTGCATCAATCATTAGTTGCCATAATCAGCTGCAAGCATTTGTTGGAGAAGGCACCAAGATCAACAGGAAGCAGAATGAAAACTTGAAAGCTGGCTGGAAAGAAAGCACAAGTGTTCAGGGAAATACTCAGGGCTCTAGCACCTCAGGAAGAAGAGGAAGTAGATGGAGCTAAAGAAGAGCTCAGGGCTCTAGCACCTCAGGAAGAAGAGGAAGTAGATGGAGCTAAAGAAGAGCTCAGGGCTCTAGCACCTCAGGAAGAAGAGGAAGTAGATGGAGCTAAAGAAGAGCTCAGGGCTCTAGCACCTCAGGAAGAAGAGGAAGTAGATGGAGCTAAAGAAGAGGAATGGCAGCACCTCAAAAAACATGCACGAGAACTACTGAACATATATACGGCCGAAACAAGTATGGAAATAAGGTACACAAGGAAAGCTTGCAGTGGAATGCACAAGTCCAGTAAGTCATTAAAAGAAAGAAGGAGTGTAGGAAAAAGTGAGAGAGAAAAGATGGACCAGGCTAACAAGGAATACTGGCTAGCTAACAAAGCAGTTAAGAGAACAGGTGCAAAGCAATGAATGTGTTATCAAAGGTACTCGACCAGCTTCTGGAGAGTGGCACAAAGAAACTATCAGGTTGCAAGGCAAAGACAAAAATGTCAAGAAGATGGACATGAGACACCCCTCATAAGAGATGCCAGCAACAACCTGCTCACCACTACTCAAGATATCAAAAGCAGATGGAAAGAGCACTTCCAGCAGCTTCTGAATGAAGAAATCCTCACAGAAGATGTGCTGCTACACAAGTTAAGAACACTGTTCAGACTCAAAAAGGGGTTCCAAGTGGGAGTGGGTATGCATCAGGGCTCAGCTCAGAGTTCACTGCTGTTCCTACTTGTGATGGACTACATTAGCAAACAGGTTGGACGGGCAGATCAACAGAATTGCTGTATGCAGACAATTTGACATTGTAGACAACCTCTGAACAAGAACTAGGAGAGTGGAATGTAAAACTGAAGGCACATGGAATGAAACGGAGTACAGCTAAGGCAGTTGTGATGGCACTAAGCAGTGGAAATCTGAAGAAACTGAGCAGTGAGGTAGAAGGAAAGTACAGCTGTGTACACTTACCATAAATGTAGACATTTGAGTGTATTCACTGTCACAGTCCTGACTTATGGCATTTCCTGCTTCAGAAGCCCTTGGTCAGCCCGACTACCAGAGTAAAAAATTCCCTCCTCCAAAGGCTGGCAGACCCTCTACCCTGACATTAGTATGTTTGGGTATAAAGGAAACCAGCTGACACCATAGCATCAGTTCTTTTTGCCCCCAGAAGGTAGCAGCCCCATACGTGACCCTTAAGTGATGGGTAAAATAAGAGGAAATGGTGTCCAAAAGTTCCCCTTGCATATGGCTCTCTGGCAGGGGAGGACAGGAAAGCAACTGTTATTGTAAGGAGAATAAGGGGGATGGAAGGAGGGAAAGGAGACTGCAGCAGTGTATACACCCGGACATCTACATTTACGGTAAGTGTACACAAATGTACTATGTTCATGTCTCACTGTTGCAGTCCTGACTTATGAGATAATTCCCAAAGCTGTGGAAAGAATAATAAGGAGAGGATACCCTGTAAAATAGCAGTGGCAAACACAGCTCTACACCTGGAGAAGGCTGACAGGTGGTAGTGGTTGGTAAAGGTATGCACAGAACACTATGTAGCTGCTTCCAAAATGTCTTTGGTAGGTACTCCCTTTAGGAAAGCTGTTGAGGTAGAAATGGCCCTAGCAGAGGGACTCCTAATGGATTCAGGTGGCTTCTTACCATGGTGACTGTAAACAAAAGGAAATGCAGCGAAAGATCCACTTGGAGATATTCTATTTGGAGACTGGTTTGTTTCCTTTGCATTGAGGTCTGAAGGCAAACAGTTGTTCTGTTTTTCTGACAGCTTTAGTCCTGTCAAGGTAGTAGTGAAGTTGCCTGTGTACATCTAATGAATGAAGGATTCTTTCTCCCTGTTTTTGTGGCCTAGGGAAGAAAGCAGGCAAGTGTATGGCCTGGTTCAGGGAAGTGCCTGTGACTACCTTGGGCATAAATGAAGGGTTAATGCTGAGTGATACTCTGTCAGGGTGGAAAATAAGAAATGGTTATACTGCCATGAGGGCTTGAAACTTGGTGACCCTTCTAGCTGAGATGATGGCCAGTAAGAGGGCAGTTTTCCACATCAAGAATTTTATTTCAGTAGAAGCAGCTGGTTCAAAGAGGAGTAAGGTCAATTTTTCTACAACAAAGGTGAGGTCCCAAGGAAAGGTGGATTGCCTCCTGGGAGGTCTGATGTGAAGCACACCCCAAAGGCATTGTTTCATTAGGGGGTGGAAGAAGATAGGAGAAAGATTAGGAAAGTAGGCTGAAATGGCAGAGGCGTGTATCTTAATGGATGAGGATAGGCCTCTGTCTACCTAGATAGCCAGGTAGTCTAAGATGGCTGCAATGTTGGCTGATGAGGAGTTGAGGCCTTTCTCCTGACACCAAACAGAGAATCATTTCCATTTGGCACAGCAGTTTTTTCTCATACTGGGCTCTTCTAGACTCTGAGTATATTAAGCACCTGGCTACTCAGTAGGAGCTCATGGTAGAAATCTGTGGAATTACATAGGCTGAAAGTTTGAGTCTCCAAAGTTTGGGGTGCAGGAGTTTCCTCTGCCTGAGTCAGCAGATCTACTCTTTGGGGTAGCTGCTAAGGTTTTTCTTTGGCAAAGTCATTAACTGAGGGTATCAATGTTGCCCGAACCAGTCTGGGGCTATCAGGATGACCCTCAGTCCTACTTCCCTGATTTTTATGAGGACTCTCGGAAGGAGGCAGGGAGGAATGCACAGAGAAATAGATGGTTCCAGGGAAATGAGAAGGTATCTGTCTTCCAGGCTGTGCGAAGTTTGTTCCTGGAACAGAATCTTTTTAGCTGAGCTTTTTTGTTGGTAGCAAAGAGATATATTTATGGGGATCCCCATTTCCTGGCTATGCTGAGAAAAGTTTCCCATTGCAGCTGCCACTCGTAGGGATCCATCAAGTGTTTGCTGAGGCAGTCTGCTAAAGTGTTCTGAACACCAGGAAGGTACTGAGCCATCAGGTGCAACTCCATAGCATTTGCTGTCTCCCAGATCTGCATTGCTAGACAGCAAGGAGGGTAGGAGTGGACCCCCCTTGTTTGTTTACATACCACATGACTGCTATGTTGTCCATTTTTATAAGTAGGACCCCTGGTTTCCAATAATCTTGGAAGGCCATCAAGCCCTTCTGTATTGCCATTAGTTCTTTCCAATTTATGTGTTTGTGCTTGCACTGTTTTTCCTATTTGCCCCGAGACAGGAGTTTTGTAAATGAGCTCCCCAGGCTGTGTCTGATGCATCAGTGATTAAAGTTTGGTCCTGAGGCATGAACCTGAAGAGGAGACCCTGGTTCTGTGTATATGCTCGTACTCACCATGCCAGTTCCTCCCTTAGGCAGGGAATTAGCTACATTTTTGTCTTCAGGGGCTGTAAATGTTGACACCAGATATTCTTGAGGTACCACTGAAGTTTCCTCATGTGAAGCCTGGTCAGAGGGATCATTAGTAAGCAAGATGCCATGTAGCCCAGTGCTCTGAGAAATTCCCTAGCTGAAAGGCATTGCCTTTGTATAATGGCTTGGAAATTCTGCCTGAAGGAAGGAATGTCTTTTGGTGAGAGAAATCCAGCAAGGCTCCCAGGAAAACTATCCTGGTGGTAGGGCTTGTGTTGGACTTGTTGAGGTTTATGGTGAACCCTAGGGAAGAGAGTATGGTTTGGGTGAAAGACAGACCCTTGAGGAGCTGTAACTGACTTGTGGCTTATATGAGGCAGTCATCCAGGTAATGGTAAATCTGGATGCCTCTCATTCTACAGAATGTGATAATAGGGGCTAAACATTTTTTGAAGACCCGGAGAGCAGTAAACAAGCCAAAGGGAAGAGCAGAGAATTGTAAGATTTATACCTGCTCTGAAGCACAGAAAACATCTGCAGGATTCTGGTAAAGGAATGGTGTAGTTAGGCATCTTTCAGGTCCAGAGTAACCATTACAGCCTGAGGAGATATCATGGTAATCAGCTTTTGAAGAGTTAGCATTTTGAATTTGGAAACTTAGGCTGATTGAGGATGGACAGAACCAGGATAGGGTGCCAGGAGACCTCTTTCCGGGGACCAGGAACAGCCTGAAGTAAAGCCCTTTTCCTATTTGGTGAATTGGTACTGTTTCCACAGAGCCCTGTGTGCACACATTTTGGATCTGAGAAACTGTCTCTGCTCTTTGCTTTTGTGGTACATTGGGGAGGTCTGAGAATCTTAATGTTACTTTGAAAGCGAGTCTGTACACGTTTGAGATAACTTCCAGCACCCATTTGGAGGAGATAAGGGCCCAGTTCTCCTTGAATAAGGAAAGTCTTCCTCCTAGTCTTCCTCCTACCTTTTCTGGGGTTGGGGATCTGGGGAAGGGTTCATTGCTTATCTCTGCTAGGGCCCTCCCCAGCCTGAGTGTTCCTGATGACCACTGCCTTGCCATTTGCGATTGTTGCTGCTGTCTATGAGGCCTTTCTCCTTGGGTTTTTCTGTGACTTGGTTTAGATTAGCTACATTGGCTTTGTCCCTGCTCTAAGCCTGACTGAATCATACTTTTCCTCTTATTTCTCTTCTTGCTATACCCCTTCCTCCTAGGCTACAGCCCCTCTGCAGCATTAATCAACAGAAACTAACTTTTTACTTACCCTTGTGTTTTCCTGCCTTTTTTCTTTCTCCTTCTTTGACTTAATGAATGATAATTTTAAAATATTGTGTAAACTTGTACTTGATTTTATCTTAAACCTACGCAAAGACTTTGTACTTGATTGTTTCTTAAACCTATGCAAAGACTCTGTACTATTCTGCATAGAAACAATTTTTATTTTTTTCTTCCAAACGTTTTTGCTCTCTAATGTATTTGAATCTAGTCATTTTTAATTATTGTATTTTGTAATTTACTTATGCTTGGAGCTTTTCTCCCCGGGCCTCTACTGAAAATGGACATGTATCCAGGTAGACTAGCCTGGTCAACAAATATAAAATAAAATAAATAAATAAAATAAAAAGATTATGAGGCAAAGGACCAATGCTTAGTGGAAAAATTCCTACTAAATCTGGGTGGCTGGATTTTGAGGAAGTCTTAACAGTTTGCATGGATTTAGCTTTATCCTCCATCTTTTTTAAGTCAGCCTCAGCCTTATGTCCAAAGAGGGAGTCTTTATCCAGGGGTGCATCTAGTAGTTTAGATTTTACCTGTTCTGGTAATGTCTGCACTCTAAGCCAGATATGTCTTCTGATAACACAACCAGACACAACAGCTCAGGTAGATGCCTCCAGGGCATCACACCCGCATTGCAATTAGTGCCCAGCTACCTGGGAACTGGAATGGCAAAGATCCAATAGCTTCTTGGAGGCATTTTTATCCTCCGTGAAGAATATTTTTTCCTGACATTTTCCAAGATACTTTGCTGGTAATTAATCATGCAGAATTGGCAGTTGAGGGCCCTCATGGCAAGGGTAGAGGAAGTGTAAACCTTCTTTCCAAGACTGTCACGGGCCCTGCTTTCTTTGTCTGTAGGTAGTGGGATTTTAGAGATACCAGCCTTAACTGCTCTGGGCCCAGGAGAGATGACCTCTGGGTCAGCAGTGGGGTTCTTGTAAAGAAATTTTTGAGAGTACAGTACCCTGTAAAACCTCTGTGGTTTTCAAGGGGCTGGAGAAGAGACTCTGCGTTGAGAGAAGATTCCATGAAAACATCCTCTACCACCTCCAGAACTGGAGGAATAGCCAAGCGTTTGTGCTATGGGAGATCTAGGAACTCCTTGACCCTCTTTTTTGATTGGGGGTGTTCCTGCGCCTGCCACTGGAAAAATTCTCTCCTGGCATGCACAGTTTCCCCAGTGTAATGTTCTAAGGGGTGAAGCAGAAAGTAAAATTTCTTCTGAGTCAAAATCCTCAAAGAAGGTAAGAAGGGGTTCATCTTCCAGGATAGAGTACTCCTGATAAGAGTTCTTATCTGAATCAGGGGTTTTGAAATAGGCTCAGGTGTACAATTTTCTCTTTTTTGTTGCTTGAAATTGCCTGCCTCTGAAGGTCCTTGGCCAGCCTAAGTCCCGTTGGCATCCAAGAAGCCAGGAGCTGGTAGGCCTAGATACAGATCTTGAGGTCGAGCTCTTCTTGGGTGTAGCATTTGTCTTGGGCCTGTGTGTCTGCACTACTCTGATTCTAGTCTCTCGAAAGGAAGAAATGGTTGCTGGGGATCGTTGTCGGTTGTGGATCATTCACCGGAAGCCTGCATAGTGACTCCGGACCTGACCGGCAAGCCATAACCCTAGGCCTGCACTGAAGTAGAGGGACCTGACAGCAAGTCAGACTCCGAATGGGTCTCGACACAGGCCTCTGCCACCGCCTCACTCACAGAAGAGGGCTGCGAGAGCACCTCACCTTCATCTACAATGATAAGCCCTAGGGGACAGGTGTCATCCAAGGCCCTAAGTTTGGATCTTTTTTCCTTCATACACTTAGGGAGCTCAATCTCGGGATGACTGACAGACACCACTGCACGATGGGACATGGGTTGCTGACTAAGGTGCTTAGACAAAATTTCGGCCCTATGCTTTATAGTTCTCGTACTGAAATGGGTGCACAGACGGCGATTAGAGACATCATGGCCTGGGCATAAGCATTCAACAAACAAATTATCAAAGTCCTTGTGTGGGATTAGTTTTCCACAGTGGAGACAGTTGTTAACATTATTTGACATGAAAGAAAGAGTTCACCAATGGGGTACCTAGCTTTTAGAAGATTTCTCACTCCGGTGCAGACCAACTGACATACACTACTGCTTCAGGCTACAACAGCAAGAAAAACTGATGTCATGGCATCGGCTGGCTCCCTTTACACCCAAACGTATCGACATCAGGATAGAGGATCAGCCAGCCTTGGGGGGTGGGAATTTTTTTACTCTGCTAGTTGGGCCGACCAAGGGCTTCTGAAGCAGGAAATCCCATAAATCAGGACTGCAACAGTGAAACACGAAGATCACCATAGTGGAAAAATTTAACAGCTTCTAGTAACTGGAAAGGGTGGCTGAGGAGAAGGGAAGTCTGAATGAGGAGGTCAAAGACAGAATTAGAGGGGCTGCAGTTAACTGGCACAGAGTGTCAGGAGCACTCTGTGACAGAAAAATGCCGAAGAAGCTGAAAATTAAGGTGTACAAACAGCAGTATGACCAGTAATACTGTATGATACAGAAATCTGAACAATTAAGGCACAGAAGCTGAGGAAACTAGATGCGATGGCGATTAAGTGGCTAAGATGGGTGGTAGGATCTCACTGTGGGATAGATGAGGAACTGAGGACATCAAGGAAGAAGGCCAAGTAGCTACTATTGCAAAGAAGGTCAAAGGGAACAGATTATGCTGATTTGGGCACATGCAGGAAAGAAAAAGACAATCTGGTGAAGAAGGCTTGCGACAGACAGGAAGAAGGGAAGAAGAAATGAGGGTGTCCAGCAGAGAGGTGGTTAGATTGTGTGAAAGAAGACCGGCAACAGTCAGGCTTGACCGTCAAAGAAGGTAGACGACTGGCATTAAATAGAGAGAGATGACGAAAGTGGACACACCACCCTGGCCCCATGTAAAAGAATGGGAAAAAGGGGGTTGATGAGGAAGACGATTATGATTTCTTGACATCAGGATGAATAAACTAAAGAAGAAATGTCAAATAAGAAGTGACATACTTAGCCATGAGTGAAGGAGATTCTTAATTAGTTCAGAATCTGGTTTCATATTAAACATAAGTAAGGCAAGTTCCCCCTCCTGAAATGGCAGCCTTGTCCTGATGAAGGGATTCAAGTGGCCGTCTAATCCTTAAGGCTTTGTTGCTTAGAGCTTTTTGGTTATAGGAGGGGTCATCCAAAGAATATGGGCTATACCAACACCAATCCAGCATGTTACTCCCAAGATGGTTCAGTTAAAACAAAAAAAAACAATAAAAGTGACCTTCTCTCAGAGCAAGGATACCATGCCCTACCCATGGCCTCAGAGTAGTGTTCATCATCAAGAGCCTGGTGGCTAGAAGAACAATATAGCTTATCTAGTCTCCACCTAAAATGGCTGTGTGCATGTGGGCTCACCACTCACAAGGAAAACTGTGTTATTTGGGAGCAATGCCAGTCACATGGTAAAAAAGGAGGAGGAGTAGAAAACGATATTCCACGTCATTCACTGTGTCTGCATCACACTGCTGGAAAGGAGTTAGGGCTTATGTAGGATGTTAAAAAGTTCACCAAATTTAACTGGTTTTATGTTTCCATACAGTGTTGAGTCTAAAAAAACTTAAATGTCTCCTACAGTGAGGCTGACCCCCTGACCTTATCCCAGGAAGCTATGGGGATACTCAAGTCTCCTGTCTGCATGCCATTAAACAGGGTCACTTCAATGTGGCTTATGAATTTCAGAAAGGACAACAATCTGCTATTTGTGCAGCTACACCAGTCATCTATGAGTTTTTGGCTTCCTTAGTGTGCGCGTACAGTACTTGATACACCACCGCCTACTGACTTTAATGGAGCAATTCACTGCTTAACTGGAAATTGTAGAGGTACCTGAAAGGTTGCAACTTGAAGAAATAGCTTGCGTGATCTGAACTTGGGTGGTAACCTGCTTTTGGATTCCTTTGCTAGCAATGGAGTGCCCATATTAAATACCATTAGGGAATGAAAGTGTACAGAGTGCCAGAATACATTAGGCCAAAGGACAACTTTGACTTGATAGTCATATCATTAGCCCTGAAACCATGTGTTCTGTACATCTGAATCAAGTGCACAGAACTGTCAAATGGTTAACATACAGTAGTTAGCTGAATCAGACAGCCACAATACCTAGTGGATGGGGAAAGGCCAAACATAAAATAAGGATATCCAGGGAACATTCCATTGATGCTTCAGTATGCAAATAGTTTAACTACCACATACCTCAGGGTTCAGTCCTGGGACCGCTCTTGTTTGGCATCCATTTCTCTGAAGTACAGGCCAACACTAAGGGACTCTGGCTAACAAAGTTTGCAGATGACTACAAACTGGGAGCCATTATTGAATCCCCAAATTATGTGGATACTCTACAAAAGGGCCTTACTGAAACAGATACTTGGTGCCAGAGCCATGGGCTCAAGCTAAATGCCAAGAAATGCATAGTTATCCCCTTTGGGAAAAAACATGTACCCATGAATTACCATATAGGTGGCAGTGCACTAAACACTGAAAGTGAGATACGAGACTTAGGGACACAAGTGGACAGTGGTCAGTGGTCTCACCTTCGATAACCACATCGCCACAAGAGTCAGGAAATCCTTCTATGTGGCACACCTCATCACTAAGGGCTTTTCATCCAGAAAAAAAGAGGTCAATGTCCCACTGTACTCATCCCTCATTAGACCCATTATAGAATACAACGCCCCGTTTGGTATGTACCTCTCAAGACATCTGCAACAACTGGAAAGGCCACAGAAATAACTCATTAAAAGATTCACAGGCCTAAAGCAGATGCCCTATGCTGACCGCCTTAAAAAACTCCAGCTATACTTTGTCGCATATCATCTACTCGGAGGCAATCTCTGCTTAACATACAAGGTCATGTCAAACCCAGAGCTGTTGGACATGCTACACTTAAAGAAATCCAAATCCCTCAGAGCCACACACTCCAGGGATTGAAACCATGTCATCACAATAAACAAAACATGCTGGAGGGATAGGTTCCTGACCCAGAGACTCCCCAGGCTCTGGAATAGACTGCCCATACATGTCAAGCAGAGCGCCTCTTTGGCCCTCTTCAAAAGGAACCTTGATGATTGGATGGGAGAAAGGAAATTCACCCCAGGGATCACGTCAGTCGCGCTGCTAGACAGGGGTCCATGGAAGCAAATAGTGTGGGAAGAAACAGCCAGGGAATTGTTATGGCTAGGCTTGTATATATAAACCTTATGGAGTAGGGGGGGCAGATCATGGTTTTCAAAAAAGATTATTAAATATGGAATCAAATTTTATTATTAATTTCAACACTTTGTATCCAAAAGGAATGAATTTAGAAATGTAGTAAGATGGGTAGTTTGTTAATGATGTGCATTAAGATATCGGTTATAAATTGTTATAAATGTGAATGTAATGTCAAAATGAAGTTTCATATGGCTTTAAATTTTTGAAAAGATGAAAAAATGGTTAATTGTCTAATTGTTGTTAATTATTGTCATGATGGGTGATGTATATAAACTGTTTTTTCATATTGTAAGTTATTCCATTAGAAGGCGAAGGCCGAAGTACTGGAATTGAAGTAAAGATATTCAAAAATCCAGTTTGGGCTGCTATTTTCATTTTTGGTGAAAAGTTTTTCTTGTTTCATAAGTTGTTTACGGTCACTAGTGTGTTTTTGGTAATTATGACCAGCAACGAAGCAGCAGGAACACCGGGGGTTGCAAGAAGCAACCTCATCAATTTTGATTTTTCTTCAATTTGGAAGGATAGAGAAAAAAGATTTGCCTCCAATGATCCTTGGGTATGTGATTCCAATGATTTTTCCCTGAAGTTTGAGGAGTTGGAAAAGCTGATGATAAAGGAAGCAACGATTTTTTATGATATTAGACTGTTGGAAAAATATGTTAGTTCCAACATTACTCCAAGGGGTCTCAGAGTAGACAGTTTGCCTGCATACGAATTCTCTGAAGAGGATTCAGATCTTTTTGAGGAGTGGAAATATATTTAGTTGAAGTGTACTTTAAGTTGGCTTAAAGTGCTGATTAAGAGCAATGAGAGAGTGCTTAATAAAGTACGTTCCAGTATCGTAGATATGCAAAAAACATTATTATCTAGTTCCCCAGAATCAGAGTTCGAACAGAATATTGTGGACATTAAAATCAGAGTGTCCAAAATTGGGAAACAAGTGGTGCAGCGCAAGAAGAAAAAGTTTACACGAGATGTAAATGATTATAGCACAGGCAAGATTTTTTCTTGGCAGTATAACTTTAAAAGAGGGTGGGGTAGATCTGCTAATAAAAGCAACAGAAGCAGATCCCGCGACCTCAGAGACACTTCCGTTTCCTCCGCAGAGACTAGTTCGGTGGGAAGAAAGAGTGTTTCGTTTGAGGAACTAAACGCAGATGATATTTCGGGTTCTAATGATGTGCAAGAAATAAATGCATCTGTGAAGGATAGAACAAGTCAAAGAAAAGGGCGTAATCGGCGGTTTCAACCCAGGGGAGGAAGAAAATGACTGTGGGTTTATTTTACCCAGAACTGGTAAACATAAACATAAATTTACTGTTGGTGAATATGACAAAGTAGACGTGCATATAGTTTATAATGACAAATTTAATTATTGTCATACAAGTGTGGATTTAAATGTTATTAATTTGTCGGACCTAACAGTCACTGACAGTATGAAAAGTGTTTTATGCAAAGGAACTAAATTTGTACCAACACATATTCCATCTCTAGCAGAAGTATTGTTAGAGGTTAAGGAATTTTGTAGAAAATTATATTTTAAAGTTTTCTTTTCTAACAAGTATGATAAGGCAGTCTCTCCTGTTGATAAAATGAATGATGATTCTGTGTTGGATAGTTCTTTGATGGATTTGTCCTTACGTGAAAATGAAATGATAGATATTTATGAGGGTTTGGAAGGGCGTTCTAATTCCTTTTCAGGTTTTGAATATAATACAGGATATGGAAAGTTTGACATTCCTAAAGTACCGTATATTAGTGAATTTATTCCCCCAAAAATGAATAATAGTATTAACACTTTTGAGAGGGTTTTGATCAAGCAGATTAATAAGGAATATGTTTTGTTTAAAAAATGACCTAGAGTGTATAATTTATCTAAGGAGGAATGGCAAGCTTTATGTGAAATTAGAAAACATAGTGATGAGTATGTTTTTTTAGAATCTGACAAGGGTGGAAATTGGGTTATATTAACAAAGGAAAATATAATTCTTTAGTTTCAGATTTATTGTCAGACAGTAATATTTATATGCATCTCCCTATGAACCCAAGGGTAGAATTTAACAACACTCTTCATGACCTTTTGGAAAGGGGGTGAATGCCTTGGTTTTTTTACAACAGGGGATGTTAAAAAACTGTTTATAAAAAATCCAAAATATGCTAGATTTTTTATTATACCAAAAATACATAAGGATTTAAGAAATCCGATTGTTTCAGGGAGAGGTGCCTTTTTACAAAATGGTGGTATATTTTTGGATTCAGTATTAAAATATCATTTGCAGAGAATTCCCTCACATGTTAGGAATACTAGGGAGGTCTGTGATTGTTTTAAAGGAATGACTTGGCAGGATAATTTCTACTGGGCTAGTGTGCATGTAAAATCTTTATACACTTGTATTGGTACCAAGTGGGGACTAGAAGCAGTAAATAAACTTTTGGGAGAAGGACCTAGGACTTCGTTTATTATATGACTTTTAGAATTTTGCCTTATACATAACTATTTTGAATTTGATAAGAAGCATTTTTTGCAAAAGGAAGGCACTGCGATGGGTGCCAGCTTTGCTCCCTCTTATGCTATTATTTTTATGGGATATTTTGAGAATTTATTTGTGTATTCAAATAGTTTTTATCACAATAATGTGGTCTCATATAAAAGATTTATTGATGACCTTTTGTTTCTATGTAAGGGGGATCCTGCAGAATTTAATGAATTTAATTCTAGTTTAAGGCTAAATCCATGTGGTTTAGATTTCACTTTTAATTTGGGTGAAAAAACTATTCAGTATCTAGATGTGGAATTTTATGTGGGGTTAGATGGGAAGATACAACATAAACCCTATCATAAAACTACTGCAGTAAATAATTTTTTACATGCATCTAGTATGCATAGTGTTCATTTAATTGACTCTTGACCATTTGGGGAATGAATTTAAACGAATAGCTGGGAATATTTCAGAGAAAAAGAATGTTAAGGCGGAGTTTGACTTAATTTGTGAAAAATTAAAGTGTAGAGGGTACCCTTGGGAAAGTGTTAAGCTACATAGAGCTAAAGTGGAAAAAGAATTGGGTTTGGCTCATTATGGGTCTCAATGTAAAAAGTTTGATACTATGGGTAGGAAAAGTAGCGAAGGGACATATTATGACAAAACAAAATTTAGTGAAAAAAAAAAATATATTTTTTGTAAATAGGTTTTCAGCTTTTTCTCCTATCCTAAGAAAATTGGTGTTGGATATGTGGCCCATTATTACTAATGATGAGACTTTGAAAAAAATAATTCCCAATAATGTCGTTTTTTCATATGGAAGATTTAATAATTTGAAGGAATTAGTTAGATATAATGGCAAAAGAGAGGGGGCGGCTAATGCAGGTGCTTATGCATGTGGTAGGTGCAAGGTATGTGATAAGATTAAAAATTTAGATGGTACTAGAATCAATGGCATTTTATACAATGCCATTGATCATTTTGATTGTAATTCTTTTGGGGTTATTTATATTTTAGGATGTAACTGAAAGGAAATGGTACATAGGACAAACTAAATGTAGGGTAAAATTAAGAATAATGGAACATCTAGGAGACATTAGGAATGGGAGGCTTGATAGTTCAGTGGCCAGTCATTTCACCAACAGCATGGGGGTATAAGTACAGATTTGAAATTTAGTGTTCTGGCTAAACCTTATGGAGCAGGGGGGGGGGGCAGATCATGGTTTTCAAAAAAGATTAAATATGGAATCAAATTTTATTATTAATTTCAACACTTTGCATCCAAAAGGAATGAATTTAGAAATGTAGCAAGATGGGTAATTTGTTAATGATGTGTATTAAGATATTGGTTATAAATTGTTATAAATGTGAATGTAATGTCAAAATGAAGTTTCATATGGCTTTAAATTTTTGAAAAGATGAAAAAATGGTTAATTGTTTAATTGTTGTTAATTATTGTCATGATGTGTTGTTAATTATTGTCATGATGGGTGATGTATATAAACTGTTTTTTCATATTGTAAGTTATTCCATTAGAAGGCGAAGGCCGAGGTACCGGAATTGAAGTAAAGATATTCAAAAATCCAGTTTGGGCTGCTATTTTCGTTTTTGGTGAAAAGTTTTTCTTGTTTCATAAGTTGTTTACAGTCACTAGTGTGTTTTTTAGGCTTGTATAGGCCCTAGGGCCGATAGCTTAGTACCAACCGATGAAATGAGTTCAGATATACCTGGGAAGGTTGCGGAGTGCTAATTGAATGGAATCCATTCAAACTCTACAGCTGAACTCTGGTCCCACTCCACAAAGGTGGTGCCTCTACGGACCCTGGAAACTATCGCCCATACACCTGACTAGCATGGTCTGCAAAGCTATGGACAGGATCATCATGGAACTTATTAATAATGACATTGGGGACCTACAGACACTGGATCCTACCCAATTTGGCTTTGTCAAGGGCAGATCCTGCCTCTTAAACCTGGTTGATTTCTTTGAAACAGTCACCAAGGCCATAGATGAAGGGAAGGTAGTCCACACAGCCTACCTTGACCTCGCAAAAGCCTTTGACACAATACCCCACTCCGGCATCATAGATAAGCTCTCCAGCTTAAATATAAACCCCTACATCACAAGATGGGTTGCAAACTGACAGAACCCACATGGTCAGGATTGCTGGAGCCATGTCAGACTCGAAACCAGTTACAAGTGGCATCCCACAAGGCTCAGTCCTGAGACCTCTCTTATTCGGTATATATTTCTCTGAGGTACAAGCTAATACGGGAGGACTGTGGCTGACCAAGTTTGCAGATGACTGCAAACTGGGTGCCATAATTGACTCTCCAGCTGATACAAGCATCCTCCAAAAGGGTCTTACAGATATGGACAACTGGTGCCAGAGCCATGGCCTGAAGATAAACGCTAAAAAGTGTATAGTCATACCCTTTGGCAAAAACAAAGTGCCCACAAATTACCACATAGGTGGTAATCCATTAAGTACGGAAGAAGTAATTAGGGATCTGGGTACCCAAGTTGATAGTAACCTCTCCTTTGACAACCACATTGCCAAAGTGGTTAGAAGGACCTTCTATATAGCCCACCTTATCATGAAAAGATTCACATCTAGATCAAGGGAGGTCATCGTACCCCTTTATTCATCCCTCATCAGGCCCATAATAGAATACAATGCCCCATTTGGGATATACCTAACCCGACACCTGCAGCAACTTGAAAGACCCCAAAAGTACCTCACAAAGAAGATTAAGGGACTCAAACAGATGCCATACGCTGCTCGGTTAAAGAAACTCCAGCTCTACTCAGTTGCATACCGCCTACTTAGAGGCAACCAATGCCTGACATATAAAGCTATGTCCAACCCGGAATTAATGGACATGCTTCACCTCAGTAAATCCAAAATCCTTAGAGCTACGCGCTCAAGGAACTTAAACCTCAGCACAGAAATAAACAGGACATGCTGGAGGGACAGATTCATAACCCAGAGGCTCTCCTCACTCTGGAATAGAATCCCAGTCCATGTTAGGCAGAGCCCCTCACTGACCATCTTCAAGAGGAATCTTGACGAGTGGATGGGTGATCGTAGGTTTACCCCTGGGATTACTTCTGTGTCACTGCTGGACAGAGGCACAGTAATCTAACCTTAAAAAGGGCACAATAAACTCAATTTAAAGGGCGCGTAAGCCAAACAACTCTGGCTAGGCTTGTAAATTCCCTAGGGCAGATAGCCTAGTATGAACCTATGAACTGGCAAGCGGCTATAACTGAAAGGTTGGCAGTATTGGTTTTGGCAGCAACTCTAGCACCTTTTGGTGGACACTAGAATTAGAGAAACTGTGACGTTAAAGAAAAATTCCTGCTGTGCAATGTTAGCAGGGAGAAATCTCCAAATCTGACTGACAGGTAGCAACAAACCAGGAAAAAACTAGCTGTGACAGATGTAGAAGTGAAGGCCAATGTGTGGGTGGACTTAAGCGAGACATGGAGAATAACTTTTAGACCGTTTTTAAATGTTTCTGGCAAACCAGCCACTGACTCGGGAGGGGGGACAGGACAGTGCCAATGTTATTCTTAGCAAGGATGAAGAAATGCTGATCTTAAATAGAAGCACTGCAAAGTTAGAAAGAACACTAACAAGACTGACCAGACTCTGGTACAGATACACTGCTCAGAGTAGGCATGGCCAAAAGTTAGTTGTTGGACTGGACCCGTTCCTGCAGATGAGGTCACTGTAGTTACTAAACAGTTCTACTATGGCAATACTGCAAGAGTAGAGGAGCTCTGCCGAGTAATGCAGAAAGTGCTAGACACTGTCGGGTTGTTAGTATTAATCTACCAGTTCGGTGTTACCTGGAAGCTCTTTTATCTCTGTATTATGTAACATCTATTTGAAATGTGCAATATGGGTTTGTACTATACAAAATATGCATTTAACTGAAATGTATATTATGGATTTGTGCTCTTTCTGTACTATGTATTTGTATTTCTCTGGAGCTTTTCTCCCCAGGACTCCATTGAAGCCCTCAATGGACTACCCTGGAAAACAAACTGCAAATAAATAAATAGAGAGAGGACCTCTGGATTGACTAATTGGGACAGTTGTCCTGATTTTCAGAAAGAAGATAAGAAGGTATGCTTCAATTAAAGGGGATTATAGTTATCAGACTTCTTTACTTGATTCAGTACTGAAGTCTCCAATTTAGCGTTATCAATG
Source organism: Protopterus annectens (assembly GCF_019279795.1). Lineage (NCBI taxonomy): Eukaryota > Metazoa > Chordata > Ceratodontiformes > Protopteridae > Protopterus > Protopterus annectens. Next base: position 371,647,665 of record NC_056735.1, read on the forward strand.
CAAATTCCATCCTGGTCAAAGAATATTGGATCAACTCTGTTCTTGCACAGTTAATGGAGAGGTCTTTGGAGTTTGTCTGTAATAGTTACATGCATTTTGTGTACTTGAAGGCATGAGACCTGGAATGCCTAATGGAAGGTACTAGAACAGTGTGGAGGTAACAGTGTTACTGCTGTATGCCATTCTGTCACTGTATTTTAGTAGTAAGAGGTTTCTCTTATGCTCTCCTGAGTTTCAAGTAACTGAATTTAACTGGATATTTAAAATAATCAAAAGTTTCAACTTGTCAAAATACCTCTACAATCCCCACCACCAATGTGGGGGGTTGTCACCTACTCCGTCTATATTTAAATAACTACCTCCATGTTCACACAACTGAGAAGGAGACAGACAACACTAACTCTATCACTACTAGCATGCACACAAACTACAACAGGAGTGACTTTCTGTGGAAACATCAACAACAGAGTTGAACAATGGCAAGCTGAAGCCGCCAAACTGAAACCTTAGCCAGATACCATTTGAAGAACAACACAAGAAAATGAGAACTGTGTCCCCGTTAGGAGTAGGACTATCAGTGGTGCATCTTACCTCCCCCTCTTGTTGACAATTTTCATGAACAGGACACTAAGGTATCTGTGAGGTATCCTGCTTGACCATGTGAGAGATGCATATACTGATTACAGAAGATAAGTGCCAGTGATGTCCAGAACAGAGGCATAAACAGGGTGAGGCAAAGGGGTCAGCTGCCCTTGCTACAAGCTGTTATGGTGTGTAATTGGCAGTTGCAGACATAGAGCACATGCAGTAGCAGGACTCATTTAACAGTTAATAATGCAGCTTATGCAAGTATTTTAACAGTGGAAACTGGAATACAGAAAGTTAACTTCAGAAAAATAGCTGAAATTAAATTACTTTATGGCCAAACAATAAAAAGATGTTATCTTTCAGCTTCATTGCAGCAGGAGACATAATGGCTGTACTAGAGAAGTTGTCTGAATTGTTTTTAAATGTGGAGGAATGTAAATTGCTTTACAACTTCCACCATTTGCCAAAGATCTGAAGAAAAGCCCTTGTTTATGCAGTTTCATAGGTGGATGCTATATACTGCTAGCTTCCAGCAGTGGTGTTTTACCTGGGATAGAGTCAGACGACAAGAAATTGTGTCATTCTGCAAGCTATTCCAGCAGTAATATTTGAGATATTAATTTAGGAAGTCTCGGAGAGAGAGAGACAGGGCATTCTGTATTCTGTCTTGGACCTGACAAAATCCATTCTCCACACATCTGCCTTGCTATGAGTAAGTAAGCCTGTGGAACAGTATAATTCTCTTAGATATAGTCAGGAATATAGCAAAGCTTATTTTAAATTTTTTTTATTTATTTGAGACGGTCTCGCAAAGTATTGTGATATGTTTAGATGAACAGATATCAAAAGGTACAATATATTCTATAATATGTCTGATAAGATACGAGCAAAGGAGAATTAAGACTTATATGGATCTACTGGAGATACTTAATAGATGGACCAGATAAAAGGCTGTCCAAACTACCATGAAGATGATGGTCAAATGAGGAGGAATTTTCAATAAAAGTATCTAGATCCCTTACAACAGTGTCTGACTGGAGGAGTGTATTTCGTATATGGTAAGTGAAACTGTTTTCTTTACCAAAATGAACTAAGCTACATGTTTCACATTTAATTTGGAATCATTGCCCTTGCAACAATTGTTAATGTAGTCCAAGCCGTGTTGGATCGATTGTGAGTCAACTGAAGATCGAATAACAACACCCAATTTACAGTCATCTGCAAACTTAGTTAACCATATGCTAAAAGTGGTGGCCTAGACGTCTGAGAAATGTATATGCCAAATAGGACAGGGCCCAAAACTAAGCCCTGTGGTACTCCACTGATAATCTTTAAAAAGATTTATGTACAAATTTACAAGCGTATCAATAATGCCTGCATGGCAAACAGTGTCAAAGGGCTTGGCCAATTGTAGAACTGCTGTATGCATATATAGCAAACCATTAAATACTGTTTCAGTTACTTTTTCCAAGAAACTGATGTTAAAGAGGCACGGCCTTCCTTTGTTAAAGCCAAACTGATGAGGGTCCAGGGTTAAGAGAGCTACAATGTCTACCATTAATGAAGTCTGACAATGTGCTCCACAGCTTTACATGAGGCTAGTGAGACTAATGGATCTACAATTACCAGGGTCTGCTGCTTGGCCACCCTTGTGTAATGGCAATACAATGTGGCTGTTTTCAAGGCTTCAGGAATGTAACCAGTGGAGAGGTTTAGATTAAAGAGGTTAAGCAGGAGCTCAGAAAGGCCACATTTGACACTGATAACCAGGTAACCTGTCATATTGTCAGAGCCCATGGATAATATATTCTTAGTTTTTGAAAGGGCTGAGAGAACTTGCTCCATAGTAATTAAAGGGGAGTGGCTAGGATTGTGGTACCTGGGGGATAGATATAACTGAGGGCGGAGTAAAATTTGTACTAAATTTGTTAGTTAGGATATTAGCTATTTCCTTTGGGTCAGAAGGTAGTAGTAGTACTACTGTGGAGTAACTCTGAATACTGTTGGGTGTTAGTTCCTAACTCCTTGACATAGTTAAAAATATTTTTAATCTTAGTGGCAATTTTAAGTTCATACTCAGCTTTGAGCTTCCTAACAGTTCCCTTGCACTCTTCATTGGTTTGCTTACATGTGTTCTTAAGGTAGCTATTAGGAGACCTCTTATAAGCATTAAGCAGTTTCTTCCTCTTGTCTTTTAAGCACCTTTACTAAATTATCATTTGTGACATAGGTACTTCTTAAACAAAATCTCTTTTTCTTTTATTTCTACTCTGTTTTTAAACTACACTTTCATTTCATCCCACTCACTAGAATGACTTCAGGAATAGTTTATATCTTGCCGAATAACTCATTGGTGACTTCCACTACCCATTCCTTAAAATCCCTTCTTTTTAATAAGTACATTGGGAAGTGCCAGTGTCTTATCTTTACTTCATTACCCTTCATTTTTATCTTAGTATGATCTGAAAAAGTTTCTGGACGTGTATCAAAGTTCTAAGTTAAAAGGCATGTTCCTGTGAAATATAATTTATGTCAAGTCTAGCCCAGTTATTGTACCTTGGGGAATAATATGTAAATTCTCTCAAAGTTTCTACTACCGAACTCATGCCTTTCATACCAAACAGTTTCATAAATTTCTTCAGAAACTTTTGTTATATTTTCCATTCTAGGCCCCCAAAATATATCTTCATTGTTGCAAATCAAATTCTAGTCCTCACCTATAAGTAATATCTCCTACTGAAAGCTGATCATGCCTCCCAAAAAAATTTAAAGCTCCAAAATATCAGTTTTAGGTGGAATACAAATATATGCCAGCATAATCCTCATCCTTGCCAGTAGTCCCTTACAACTACAAATCTGCAGTTACCTTTTTTTTTTCTCTTATATCACTCCTGTATCTCCTCTAGCAATTAATACAAGTAGCATGTCTCCTGTATCATTGCTATCTGCACTCTGCACTTCTTAATATAATTAATTTCTTTTTCCTATTTGTCTACACCTATGAGACCATTCACATTCCAAGATAATATGGAAAGTGTCACAATTATGGTAAGAAGTCATTATTTCCACCTATTATATATGATAGCTTTTTTGATACATATACCCATTAATGTTTGGCAGGTTAATCCTTTATACATGATTTTCTTAACATTAGAACCTATCACATTTTACAAGACTTTTTGTTTTAATAAAGAAATCCTCAAACACACACCAGAACACCTCCAGAAGCTGCTGGCTTAATATGAACATACATAACTATATACATCTTCAAATAATGAAGTTTAACCTTGCTAATAGGACCATTTGTGACAAATAGAAAGCTGCTAACACAGGTCCTAATTAACCTGAAATTGAGCTGTCCATGTGAAGACACGTTACTGAAAGTGCTTCAACTTGCATTAATTGGTATATGTTCTTTTGTTCACTTTATCCCCTCCCCAGATGTGAAAACTACTTGCATACTTTCAGAAATCATTAACTTTTCACCTTAAAAAAATGTTCTGTCCTTATTGTCCTATTAATAGATTGCCTCCATGGAAAAGGAAGAGAAAAAAGAAAAATGTAGTCCTTTGTTGCAGCCTGAAAGACCAGCTGAAACATTTAATGCCAAAGGAAAACTTTGCATTATATACTGTGTTCTCATTTACTTGCTTTCACTTAAAATAGTTTATTAGATTAAGCCAAAAGTAAGAGAAAATACATACTATGATATGTGTACTTTTCCACCCCATCCTACACTTCAATAACCTAAGATTACAGCCTAGTAACTTAAACATGCTTTTGTATTGCTTTTCTTCTCCTTTTGCAATGTAATGCCTATATTTTTTAATATTAAAAAAAGAAGGAAAAAGAGGAAGAAAAAAGAAAAAGGTATCTGTTTATTAACTATCACATACAAGAACTAAAAATAATTTACTATAAAATATGCAATTTATATTGTGAAAGTTTCATAGAAATATTGGTAAGAAAATAAACTGTTTTACTTACAGTTACATTTTTTCCTTCTTCCTCCCTTCTCCTCAGCGTCCTTCTAAACATTAATGACATTAAGTGAGGCAAACGATTTTCAGTTCCTCACAAGTTTAATGAAGTCAACAAAAGTCTACACTTTCCACTTTTTCCTTGTACAGTTATATTTCACAAATTTGATTGATGCTTTGTGGTCTGTCACTAATTTCCATGTTGCTGGTCTTCTTCCTGCTCCTGTCAATCTTCCAAACATAGATTCTGGTTCAATTCCAAAGGAATCCTGACTTTTCTGATCAACTCCTGTGCTTTTCTTGGTTTCTCAACCATTTCGTTTGGAACAGTGGAAAAGGTTCCACTTCCAAAGTCCCTTCATGTTCTTTAGTATCAGAAGAATGAGAAGCAGAGTCCCCTTCTGCTTGATGACTCATTTTTTTAGACAAACTTGTATTTCTTCCTTATCATCTTGTTCTGCATCAAAATGACTTAAATCCCCCAGGAACATATATTCCAAAGACAGCCAGAAACAGCAGTTTGAATATCACAGCTGGCTCTTCACACTCCCTGAATACTGGAATAAATGTGTTTTCTCTTCTGCCTTGTGTATGGTGAATAATCATTTTACAAAAACTCTACTGCCTCCAACTTTTAATACTGTTCCCTTTTTCCACAGTTTTGTCAGGATCAACTCTTTACTCTGGCAGATTTATTAATAAAGGTCTTGGCTGCTTTCTTATGGCCATATTTGGAGCATACACACAGCGTGCCCTTTCAATTAACAATTCCTGCTGTGGAATATCTGCCTAGATGCTTATTTGTGCCTTCATAAAATTAATATAATCTGCTCCTTTTGGTTTCATTGGTACAGCAGAAAATCTCAGTTTTTCCCTACGTGCTTGGTCATCTAATTCTACCATTTTTTTCTAAAAGTGTATTAGTTCTGATTTAAGCACTTGGGCTTCAGGCCAGTTATTTTATATTAAGAAGGTTCGTGGTCTGCACTCTTGTGGGAGGAAAGGCTGGACTCTGCACTTCTGAGCTGGGAATTTCTGGTTAAAGGCTTATAGTGCCTGCATATCTGAACTGTTTCTTACTGAAACTGGTGTGCCTTGTTTGCTGTAGCATAGACTAGATCCAGGCTTGCTGAATCTAGCTTTGTTTGTATAACTTGAGCACTAATCCAGGCCTTCTTAAATGGATTCAATTGTATTTATTACTGCTTGGTAGTAACCTGATTAAAGTGTAGCTATCATTCTAAGCCTTTTGGTTTAAGCATTTGGGCTTCAGACCAGTTGTTTTACATTAAGAAGGTTTGTGGTCTGCACTGTTGTGGCAGGACAGGTAGCTTAAATCCTTCTAAGTTGGGAACTGCTGATTGAAGGCTCAGTGGCTGTTATATTAAAAGTGTATTAGTTCTGGCTGAAGTACTTGGGCTTCAGGCCAGTTATTTTACATTAAGAAGATTCGTGGTCTGCACTCTTGTGGAAGGAGAGGCTGGACACTGCCCTTCTGAGCTGGGAATTTCTGGTTAAAGGCTTATAGTGCCTGCATATTTGAACTGTTTCTTACTGAAATTGGTGCGCCTTATTTGCTGTAGCATAGACTAGATCCAGGCATGCTGAATCTAGCTTTGTTCGTATAACTTGAGCAGGAGTGCAGTTAGAACTGGTCTGATTGAAGACTACAGGAACAGGGCTCAGTTTTGAGATTTTTTACTGGTTAACTGGGTAATTTGTTTAAAAGCCTTTTCTGATTGCTTGTAGTCATCTAAAGCTGTTTTAAGTGTATTTTTACTGTTTGTAGTCATTTAAAGCTGTTTTAAGTGCATTCTTTACTGTTTTTGCCTTATCTTTTCAAAAACATTTTTTCCTGGTTTCCCACCTTTCTAAGCTAGTATAGTCCAGTTTTCAGGCTAGTGCTGAATTCAGGGCTGTGTTACAATTTTCTGAGTTGCCCATACCTTACTTGGATAGAGAGAAGTTTCTCTGGTCACCTGTGAGAGAGGGAGCTTTGAGCAGCCATCTGTCCCTGGAGGAGTGGTTCCAGCCCAGAAGTTAGTAGTTTATAGGCCATTTTGGGATAATGTCGACCTCTTTCATTTCCCTGCTGTATAAAACACGTTTGCACGGTTTTGTACATCCAGGCAGGGTCGGTTAGCTAGGACTAAATTTATCCTGGCTCCACCAAGTCTCCTCTTCAGTTTTTCCCTTGAAAGTAATCTAACTCTCAACCTATGCACTTAAAAATCATCCTACAGTCCAGCACTTGCTCAGACCTAATAGCAAGCACTAATATACCCTGACACTTGATTTCCCAGCAGGGCAAGGGTCATTATTCACCCCTCACCAACCAAGCAACTAAGCAGCTCACCCCTACTATTCAGGCATAACCCAAAGGGCAATTTCAGGTATACTCTGCAGTCCAGCTGGTGAACCTGGGTATCCTGAGGCAATGCTACAACTGCCTCATGTACACAGACAACCCTCTCCTCCTACCACAAAACATTAACATATGCGAGAGATGCAATCATATAGCTAAATTGGAGGCTAAGCTCTCTCCACCCAAGACTGGAACAGGCAGTCATGAGGAGAAGGTTAACACTTGCACCACACCTCCAGCCTCACATAGACATACTAAACCAGCACTGGCAAAAGATACACATAAATACACAAAATCATACTCGGGAGGCTCTAAATAAAAACCTGCAAAAGCATCACAGACCTCCAAAGCAGACACCCAAAAAACCTGCACCTCCCGTCACAAACCAGACAACACATAAAACACAAAATCATTGTGCCGCACAATCACAGCCCTTAAGGCGAAATAACATACCTAACACACTAGTAATAGGTGACTCTATAGTCAGGCACACTGACGTCCCACTCACTAGGCTGGACAAAGAGAAGGTTACCGTTAGCTGCCTGTCGGGAGCCAGAATCCACCACATAACACAAGCACTCAGGTCACTCCAGAACAAGTACAAATATGACTCTGTCATTGCTCATGTTGGTGTGAATGACTTGAGATGTACCTCCCTGGACTACATGAAAAGAGATATGGAAGAGCTCTCTGATTATGTAGCCCGGGCAGGTATGACCCTGACCCTGAGTAGCATCCTGCCCTCACCAAGAATGATACCGCAGTATAAAGAAAAAAATATCAATTTCAACAATTGGCTAAGCTTCTGGTGTCATTCAAAGGGGATACAGTGTCTGTCAGCCTGGGACGACATGCTCGACAAGCCTCGTTGCTTCACAAGAGACGGCTTGCACCTGTCACCCCTAGGCTTTTGAATACTGGCCAAGGTTCTTGCTGCCCCCATAGTGCCTTTTTTAGGTAAGGCTCAAAAGTCAAACCCACCTCTGTAAACAGCACAAATAAAAAAATGAGGGTTATGCTACTCAATGCTAGGAGTTTAAATCTCAAAATGCACGTGCTCGAAGCACTCCTCAGTATGGAGAATGTTGACATCTGTGCAGTAACTGAAACCTGGTTCAAGGCTCCACAGAGCACCCCAGCACTACTGGGCTACAACTCATACCACACATTTCAGCCACAGAACATGGACCGATACACAAAAGGAGGTGGTGTATCCATATTCATCAAGGATACCTACACCTCCAGGTTAGTGGCGCAGCATGATACCTCCGAGATCATCCATGTGCAACTAACATCAGGCAAATCTGCAATGCAAATTGTGGCCTGCTACAGATCACCCTCCATGACCCAGGACCACCACTCCGCCTTTCTGGAGACAATGGAAAACATGAAGGTCCTACCGAACACCCTGATATTGGGCAATTTCAATTACCCTACCGTTAACTGGGAAAACTACTCAAGTACAAACTCCCAGGTCCAGCGCTTCCTGGAATTTATCAACCCAAATGCCCTGGATCAGCTGGTAAACTCCCCTACCAGAGGTGAAAACATATTGGACCTGCTCATCACCAACATGGGCGACAGGTGTTCCACACCGGAGGTCAACCCGTCACTGGTTAGATCAGACCATAAACTAATCACTCTGGATGTCCACACCACACCACCACCTCCAACCAAGGAAACCACAGTGAAAAGCTTTTCTATAGCAAACTTCACCTTAAGACAGAGGTGGTAAGTTTCACAGTCCCCACGCTAAAGGATAACAGTGTCCAAGATGCAGGAACCTTTACAAATGCACTCTGAGCACCTACAAGGATGCATGGATCGTGCCATCCCTAGCAAAACCAAGATTCACTCCCCTAACAGAAGGAAACAAGTCTGGTGGACCCCTGCCATAAACAGGCTATACAATAGGAGGAGGAAACTAGTTCAGAAAAAAAGCAAATCCCAAGAAGGAAAGACATCCTTGATCAGTATCAGTAAGAAACTAAGGTCCCTCATAAAATCCTCCAAGGCTAACATTGAAGGAAAAGTAGCCAAGGATTCAAAAGATAACCACAAAGCCTTCTTTAGCTATGTCAAGAATCTAAGTGGCAACTCGCAGATATGCTCTGAGCTAGTGCAAAACAGCACAAAATATACTGAACCCACTGATATTGCCAACATCCTGGCAGATAGATTCAGTGCAAACTTCACTCCCAAAAGGGCTCACAATACCAGAAAAGTGTAGTGTCCCGGAAATCACAGACACACAAGTGAAAACAGCCCTTTCAAAAGCCAAAAGCACAGCATCATCGGGGCCAGATGGTGTCCCAGGCTGCGTCTTGCACGAACTACAGAACGAACTAACCCCCCACCTAAACACACTGTTCAACCTCAACCTCTCCACAGGCTACATGCACGCTGAATGGCACACAGCAATGGTTATTCCGCTCCAAAAGGAGGGGCCACAACTGACCCTGCTAACTATTGCCCCATAAGCTTGACTAGCCTGGTCTGCAAGGCTATGGAGCACATCATCATGGAACTCATTAACAAAGACATTGGAAACCTCCAAACACTTGACCCGACTCAGTTTGGCTTTGTTAGGGGCAGATCATGCCTACTAAACCTGGTTGACTTCTTCAAGACAGTCACCAAGGCCATAGATGAGGGGAAGGTAGTTCACACAGCCTACCTTGACCTCACCAAGGCTTTTGACACCATTCTCCACTCTGGAATTATAGAAAAACTCACCAGCCTGAACATAAACCCCTACATCACGAGATGGATTGCCAACTGGCTTACAGAGAGAACTCAAACGGTAAGAATAGCGGGCTCCAGGTCCGACTCTAAACCAGTCACAAGTGGTGTCCCACAAGGCTCGGTCCTGAGACCCCTACTGTTCGGCATATACTTCTCAAAAGTACAGGCAAACACAGGAGGACTATGGCTAACAAAGTTCGCCGATGACTGCAAACTGGGAGCCATAACTGACTCTCCGGCTGACATGGACATTCTCAAAAGGGCCTTACTGAGACGGACACCTGGTGTCAAAGTCACAGTCTCAAGCTAAATACCAAAAAATTCATAGTCCTCACATTTGGGAAAAACAAAACACCCATGAATTACCACATAGGTGGCAGCCCACTTAATACAGAAGAGGTAATAAGAGATCTGGGGACCCAGGTAGATAGTAATCTCTCTTTTGACAATCATATTGCCAAAGTAATTAGGAAATCCTTCTATGTAGCCCATCTAATTACTAAAGGGTTAACATCTAGAAATAGAGGGGTTATAGTTCCCCTTTACTTGTCACTCATCAGACCCATCATAGAGTACAATGCCCCATTTGGGATGTACCTCACAAGACACTTCCAACAGCTGGAAAGACCACAAAAGTACCTCACCAAGAGGATTACTGGCCTCAAACATATGTCCTATGCAGCCCGACTGGAAAAACTCCAGCTGTACTCAGTCAGGTATCGCTTACTCAGAGGTGATCTCTGCCTGACTTACAAAGCCATGTTCAACTCAGAATTGATGGACATGCTCCACCTAAAGAAATCCAAGTCACTGCGAGCCACTCGCTCTAGTGAGCTAAACCTCGCCACAACAATAAACAGAACATGCTGGAGGGATAGATTCCTGTCACAGAGACTCCCCATGCTTTGGAACAAAATTCCTAACTACATTAGGCATAACCCCTCACTAACACTCTTCAAGAGAAACCTTGACGAGTGGATGGGTAACAGAAAAAAACACCCCTGGGATCACTTCATTGGCTCTTCTTGACAGAGGCTCAGTTTATGGGCAGCAAAAGCTGACACACTCTGGATAGGCTTATAAATGCCCTAAGGCAGGTTAGCCTAGTACCTACCTATGAACATCTCTTCTTGAGCAGTCTCACTCAACCAGCTTTTTTTTTTTTTTTTTTTTTTTTATTTCAACCTCCAATTTTTGCAGTTTTATCAGTTCATCTGAATATCTGTTTAAAGCTTCCTCCATTTTTTTCAGCATTTTGTTATTTTTGATATACTCCTTCAGTGTTTTGTTTACTTTAATCAGCTCTGAGCACATTTAACATTACTGGAAGCTATGTCTTGGACCAAGCCTAGGGCGTGAACTGCTTTTTGCTGAACATCTGAAAGATTCTATCCAGTCACTGTTTTCTCTTCATGTTTTCTAGCTGTTCTTCTTTCAGGCTTTCTTAGTCTCTTTTTTGCAGACATCCAGACAATGACTTACCCACCAGTAAATGACTTTTACTCAAACTGATATCAGTGGCTGTTGTTACTCATTTTCATTTTTCAACTGCAGAGCTGAAGTTAAGCTGCTGATCAGTGTGGAGCCATCTTGGAAGTCAGTTTCTCTCTCTCTTTTTTAAACAAGAAATATCTTTATTAAATTATCACTTATAACACAGGCAATCATGAAACAAACCATGTTGACATGATCTTTGCTGCAAGCATTTCACATCACAAACCATTCTGACATCATTTTACTTGCAAACATTATACATCTATCCAATCATTGTCAAACATTACATAGGTCATTCAAATTCTGCCTTGATTTAAACTTCATTCTTCCCCTGAATGTATTATTCCCACAAATCCCATTTTTTCCTATGTAATGTCCTTTTCTGGTTTTATCAGGTATAAAATAATATCATCTGCAAACAGAGTCAACTTTTCTTGAATACCATACCAATTATATCCTTCATTTTCTGAGTACCTTATTTTCTTTGCCAACCGTTCAAACTATAATGCAACTAACAAAGGGGAAAGAGGACATCCCTGGCCGGTTCCTCTGTTCAAGCAGAAATAATCAGAGAGGAACACACCCAGTTCAATTTTCATCTCCAATCCCTTATATATCCTCCAGTTATAATGCTATGGTCGACTAAAAACATAGGACTGTGTATTTAGCAGCTCGGAGGGATATGTTCAAGTTATAAGATTAAGAAGACTCACTACAAGTATTACACCAACAGGCTAGAAGCTCAACTGCTTAACTATTATCAAGGCAACTTGGTGCTTGCATTTGTATTGTATTTTAGAATGTTCATAAGGAAAGCTGATATTTTAAAGCTATACAGACTAATACAGGGAAACTAGTTGAGCTGTTGCTGTAGTTGTATTGTTTGGGCATAGTGATTCCCTGCAGATAGTGTAAATGCTTGAACCTTAAACCTGTTCTCATTCTTTTAATCTATCTTTCCCACCAGGAACTATCCCCCTTAACAAGCAGTCCTGCAAGGCTTACAGCAAGAAGGACGTTACCCAACTGAAGCTGCCCAATGGCCAAAAAGCCCTGCTAAGGTTTAATATTCATTAAATCTCTCTGTGAATACCACATTTGCTGACCTCGGTCTATAGCACTATTACCTAGCTCCAACTACAGTACCAACCCCTAAAACTACACAGTAGGAATACTAGATGCCTACCATATATTCCCCCATATATTATCTTTAAATTGGAAGCAGAATACAGAGATTTCCCCAAAATTAAACAAAAAATTGTAAGTAAAAAAAGGAAAATAATGTATACCCCTGACTTACAATTTAAACAGCAATTTTAAGCATTCAAAGCCTACTCTGTGACACCTAAGCATACTTACCTTTAATTGCAAGTTCCAAGATCCTTTTGTGTGGTTAAGCCCTGCTGTGCTCAGGTTTACTCCGCACCCCTCCCTGCTCCCAATTCCCACCCGCCCCCACAGTGGCCCCCACAGTGGTTAGCTTTACAGCCACAATACCACACACCCTTCTAGCTGAACCAATCAATAATCTTCTACTCAGCTCAACCTATCCCACATTCACCCCTCCATTTTCTCCTAACTGAACCAATCAGTACTGTACTGCTTACACTATTCCAGCCCCCATCCCTCCCCCCAGTAGTTAATATCCAACCACAAGATCCTGAGGGCCCTAAGCCTATAGCACTAATCTACTTTCCAACCATGTTATCATCCAAAGCAATGCCACTACTCTCTCTGCTATCCCTCATGTTAATTCCATATTTCCTCTCCACTTATGAAAATCAGTCTTATCTAGGATTTCACTACCCAAAATCTCAAACTAGACCAGATGCATTGACTATGACAGATTACCCACTAGTTACTACTATAATCAACTCTTTAAGCATAATACACTATCAGCCTATTTGACCCAGATACATCAGCTCAAAATCTAAACACTATGTAAAACTTATAAACAAAACCCTGAAGCTTATAGAAATTATACTCTATAACCTCGCAACAGATGGAGATATTCACCCAAACAATGGACCTGCCACCCTACATAAGGCAACTTCATTTGCAACTAACCCAGATGAATCATCATCTATTAATAAGTCCAACTCCCTCCTGGTCTGCGAACTAAATATTCGTAGCATAAATAAAGTACATAATCTACATGCCCTCCTACAAGTCCATTCCCCTGATATTCTATTTCTAACTGAAACCTGGCTGAAACCATCAAACTCAGATAATGAAATTCTACCACCTGGGTATAACAGATTTCGACTCGATCGCTCTACTAGAAAGGGAGGGGGGTAGCTGTACTCTTCAATTCTACACCAAATGTTACCGCAGACCCCATTCAACCAACCCAGGTCAATAAAGCAGAAATAACTGCAACCAAGTTCCAAATTAACAAAAACAAATGTATAAATATAGTCTGCATGAACATTCCCCCAGGGAATAATACCAATACCCTAGAAGACATCATCCAATGGTTAGCTAGTAACTATCTACAAGAAACCATTGTACTAGGAGACCTTAACATAGACTGGAACACTTGTTCTTCTCACTCTCCTACCACCCATGTAAACCTGTATGGATTCACACAGGTCATATCCACACCCACCAGGATAGGGAAACTTAACCAAAAAGATAGTATACTGGACTGGATACTAATCAATAGCCACCCCCAAATGTATACATCGGGGGCCATCCTCGATGACCTCGGTGATCACTTTCTCACCTTTATCTGCAAGCACAAATCTAATAACTCCCATCAGCCCATGTATAGAACAACAAGAAATAGTAAAAGCTTCAATCCTAGCAAGTTCCAGGACGAACTTAAGACAAGCAACTGGTTTGCCCTAAAACACTTGCCCCTAGACGAAGCTGTCGCCTACTTTAACAATAAATTCTTCACCATCCTCAATTCTCATGCTCCTGCTCGTTCCACTATGGTAAAAACAAACGCTGCCTCGTGGCTCTCTAAAGAAACCAAATCAAAAATCATTGTCAGAAACAAGGCATGGACAACATGGCGTGCTACAAATGACCCTCTAAATCAAACCAAATTTAGACAACTAAGAAATGAGATAAAACGATTCATTCTATTAGATACAAAAAACTACTACTTCCATCTCCAACAAGGAAACCAAAATAACCCCCAAAAATTCTGGGCAGGGATAAATAAATTACTGCACCTAGGTCAAAACACCACTCCACCTCCCTCAGCCTCTACTGATAAACTACCAGTGGATTCTGCTAACACCTTTAATAGTTTCTTTACTGAAACTATCCAAGCCCTTGCTAGCCAATTACCCCTTAACTCTTCTAACCCACTGGATAACACTCCCAGCGCCCAGCCCTCCTTTAGCTTCCAAACAATCTCTACATCTTTCATTCAATTACTACAAAAAAAATAGTATACCCCATTTCCATTCTAATTAACCAGTCCATGTCAGAAGCCTCAGTTCCCTCTAGCTGGAAAATATCTCATGTCATACCCCTCCATAAAGGTGGTAACTCTACTGAATTATCTAATTATAGACCCATAGCCATCTTGTCACCTCTGGCAAACATTATGGAAAAATGCATCCATAAACAACTTTTGTACTTTCTAACCCAAAACAACCTACTGGCTAACTCTCAGCATGGCTTCAGGATAAATCATAGTACTACCAGAGCCCTCCTCACCTTCTCTAATGCAATAAACTGTAACAGGAACAACAAGTTATACTCAGCCCTTTTCCTGGAGCTGTCCAAGGCTTTTTATATGGTTAACCACCATCTTCTCATCAACACCCTGGCAACAATGTCTCTAGGCAATCACTCTCTCCAATGGTTTGAATCCTATCTGCACAATTGACAACAATCCGTCTTATGGCAGAACAAACTCTCAAACCTCCTACCCAACACCCTAGGTGTCCCCCAGGGGTCTATTTTGGGACCACTTCTGTTTTCCATTTTTATTAATGACCTCCACACTGTCATTCCTGAAGCCAACTGCATTCAATACACAGACTCAATGTTGATCTGCACTGGCACCTCACAAACTG